>NW_015396538.1:6177-8168 GCF_001527695.2 Protobothrops mucrosquamatus
CCATGTATAGAGCATTACAGTAGTCCAGGCGGGAGGTGACGAGGGCATGAGTGACTGTGCGCAAAGTGTCCCGGTCCAGAAAAGGGCGCAACTGGTAAATCAGGCGAACCTGATAAAACGCCCCCCTGGTCACGGCCGACAAATGATCTTCCAGTGTCAGCCGTGGATCCAGGAGGACACCCAAGTTGCGCGCCCTCTCCGAGGGGGCCAAAGTTTCGCCCCCTATAGACAGCGATGGAATCAGCTGACTATGCCGGGGCGCCGGCAACCACAGCCACTCGGTCTTGGAAGGGTTGAGTCTGAGTCTGTTCCTCCCCATCCAGACCCGTACGGCCTCCAGGCAGCGGGTCATCACGTCAAGGGCATCGTTGGGGTGACCTGGGGTGGAGATGTACAGCTTGCAGTCTTACCTGCCAGCTTCCCTATTGAGTTTCTGAGGAAGCTGGCGGAGAAGATTGCAAATGGCTATTGCGTTATTGTGGGGCACTTGTCAACCCTTTCCTAAGTGTGACTAGGTTGCTAAGCACCCAGTTCAGCATCATGTGACTTTGAGGGAGGAGCACAATGCTTTATGATAGCCAGAAGTGCTTTACAGCCTGTAAAGCAGCCTTTCTGAGACCGTCATAACTTTGGTCGTTAAGCAGCCAGTTGTAATTCAAAGACTACATTTATCACTGTTCTGGGAACGCAGGGGCTGTCAGTCTCTTTCCAGATGCAATTCAAAGGCCTGGTTATCACCTTTAAAGCCCTGCGTGCCACGGGCAAGGTTATTTGCAGGACCAACTCTCACTGAGAATATCTGCCCATTCTACCAAGTCAGATAGAGTGTGGGCAAACTCCAGGTCCCTTCCCTTAAACACTGCCTTGTAGCGGGACTCAGAAGTGTGCTTTTTTTTCATAGTAGCCCCTACCCTGTGGAACAACCTCCCCCCCCCCAGGTTTTAGCAGGCCTCCAATCTCATAGTCTAGAACAGTGATGGCGAACCTTTTAGAGACCGAGTGCCCCCAAACTACCACCCCCCGGCCTGTCCCTGCTCCGCTCAGCCGCCCTCCCCGCCCTGCTTTGCTCTCACCCCGCCTCCCCTCAGGGCCATCCACGGCCCGCCGCAGATTGCCCAGGTGGCCCTGCAGCACCATGGTGGCCACGCCCTCTGCCTGTGCCCTGTAGCATCATCTGCTGCCCAGCTGCCATGTGCTTGGCTGCGCTGCTCCGCGCAGGCCGCACCCGGGGAGACTCTCCTCCGGGGGGGCTGCTGGTGAGGAGGGGGCTGCAGAGGGAGGCAGGGCTGGGGTGACGGCGTGCGTGCCCACAGAGAGGGCTCCGAGTGCCGCTTCTGGCACTCGTGCCATAGGTTTGCCACCACTGGTCTAGAAGGCTATAAAGAACCAACTCTTCCTCCAAGTGCTAGGATAGGGTGAGCTTGGAGGATGGTTTTGTTGAATGCATCAGAGGAGAACGGCTGAGGTGCCAGGTTTTTGCTTTTCTGCTTTTCAGGTTTTATTGTTGTGGGTCCCCCAGAACTGTGTTTCTTAAGAAGGGCGGCCACATAATTCTTTTAAATGAAATCAGCCAACAATCAATTTTCACTTCATTCTTCTCTAGGCTCATTTGGACCAAACGAATTATTCTCATGAAAATTCAGAACTGGCAGAATTGGATAAGCTAAGATACAGACATTGTCTCACAACGCTTACAGTTCCAAGAAGATGTATAGGATTTGCAAGGAGACGAGTTGGAAGAGGTGGAAGGTAAAATAAGATATTTCCCTCCAGTTGAATACTTTAGTGCTCCAGTGTTTGTCTTTTAGGTTGTTGGTAACATTTATTTTTTATTTCTTTTAAAATCAGGGTACTAATGGACCGGATAGGCACAGAAAATGATCCTGTCCTGAAGCAGATTGATCCAGATATGCTGAATAGTTGTTCGAGCTCTTCCCAAAATATAGACATTTCTTCTAATTTTTCACGGACCAATGCTTCCAATAAACATT
>NW_015396539.1:0-2336 GCF_001527695.2 Protobothrops mucrosquamatus
TTTCATGCCTAAGGCGGGACTAGAACTCACAGTCACCTGGTGATTGGCCCAAAGTCACCCTGCTGGCTTTCATGCCTAAGGCAGGACTAGAACTCACCGTCTCCTGGTGATTGGCCCAAAGTCACCCAGCTGGCTTTCGTACGTAAGGCGGGACTAGAACTCACCGTCACCTGGTGATTGGCCCAAAGTCACCCTGCTGACTTTCAGGCCTAAGGTGGGACTAGAACTCACCATCTCCTGCCCAAAGTCACCCAGTCAGCTTTGATGCCTAAGTGAGACTAGAACTCACTATCTCCTGATGATTGGCCCAAAGTCACCCAGCTGGCTTTCACGCCTAAGGTGGGACTAGAACTCACTGTCTCCTGGTGATTGGCCTAAAGCCATCCAGCTGGCTTTCATGCCTAAAGTGAGACTAGAACTCACCATCTCCTGGTGATCCACCCAGTCACCCAGTCAGTTTGGATGCCTAAAGTGAGACTAGAACTCACAGTCTCCTGGCGATTGGCCCAAAGTCACCCAGCCTGCTTTCACACCTGAGGCAGGACTAGAACTCCCAATCTGCGGGTTTTTAACCTGTTGCTTTAACCCAGTCTGGTTCGTTCATCCCCTATCCCAGTTTCGTCGGTCGCTGTTTGGGAACCCCTATTCTTTCATCTTCTCTCCGTCTTTTTGTACGTCTGCCAAATTCAGGCATTGGTACCCAGTCAGTTTCACAACCGTCCCTTGGAGGGGGAAGACTCCCAGCTGTTTTAATTCCCAGCAGAATGAGAATTAAGGCCATTTATTGGAAGCAGGAGTGGAAGGGACGGGTTGAAAGGAGGGTCAACTTTCCCACCGTGACCCAGCGCAGCGCTTCCCGGAGAAACTGACCGGTCACATCACGCGAGGAAGCCAGCCGGTCATTTTGTGCCCGCCAAATAGGTGAAACATCTCGCCGGATAGGAAATTAACACATTTATAACAGCAGGAGATTTTTTCCAGCTCTTCCTGTCCCAGCTCAGACCCCTTCCTCTTGGGCCGGGCCGAGGGGATGATGCGGAAATGACTTATCAGGGGTGGGGCAGGAAAGGACAAGCAGAGATTTGGGGTGTGGGGCGTGGACAAGATTCACTGATTTCGGACGAGGGAAGCCAGGGGAAAGAGAGAAATTCCTTGTGTGTCTAACCACATTTGGCCAAAGAAATTTCTCTTCTCTTCTCTTCTCTTCTCTTCTCTTCTCTTCTCTTCTCTTCTCTTCTCTTCTCTTCTCTTCTCTTCTCTTCTCTTCCCTTCATTTCTATTTCTGTTCTGTATTCCATTCTATTCTCTTATTATTTCTATTTCTGTTCTCTTATGTTGTATTCCAATTCCAATTCCAATTCCATTCTATTCTATTCTATTCTATTCTATTCTATTCTATTCTATTCTATTCTATTCTATTCTATTCTATTCTATTCTATTCTAATTATTTCCTATTTCTATTCTATTCTATTCTGCATTCTATTCTGTTCTGTTCTATTCTATTGCAATGGAGGTCTAAGGCAAGGGGCAACCGCCATGTCTTTGAAAGTCCACCCTGTAGAACCTTCTTTTCTCAATTCTTCTCCTTTCCGGCCGCAGAAGACAACATGACACACACACACACACACACACACAGAGTGGTATCCTGAGCAAAGGTCGTACACGGAGGAGACATCACTCAGTAGGCAAATTCGCATCCATGAAAAAAGAACCTTTTTGGACTCCTTGGGAGGAAAACAAAAGAGGTGGTGACGCTATCCCACAACGCAACCGGTGCCAGCCGGCGACCAGCTATGAAGCCAACAATGGTCCTTTCACTCCGTTGTTGGCAGTGACAACTTGGCCATCTCTGACTCCACCGAACGAGGCCGGTTGTCTGTTGTGGCCCCACTTCCCACTCAATACGGGACGAGATGAAGCCCTTTAGCGCAGCTGCTCAGGAGATAACGGTCAAATTTCACAGGAGCCGGCATCCTACAACGTGGTCCATTCACGGTCGGGCAGGTGTTCTCTTTGGATGTCACAATTTCACACCACGAGTCTCCCTTTTGGTGGGACTCTCGGCCACTGAAGGCAGTGGTGGGATTCAGCCAGTTGTGCACCACTTCGGCAGAACCGGTAGCTAATTTTTTGTGTGGATGCCAGAAGTGAATCGGTTATTGACATATTTGAAGCCCATCATTGGGAGAAGAGGCTGAGTTTGCTGATGGTCAGGAACAACAACAACAACAACAACAACAACAACAGCAGCAGCAGGAAGAAGAAGAAGAAGAAGAAGAAGAAGAAGAAGAAGAAGAAGAAGAAGAAGAAGAAGAAGAAGAAGAAGGAGGAGGAGG
>NW_015396539.1:6521-8164 GCF_001527695.2 Protobothrops mucrosquamatus
TCTTCTCTCCTTCCTTATTTCTCTCTCGCTCTTATTCTTCCTTCCTCCCTCCCTCCCTCCCTCTCCTTTTCTCTCTCTCTCCTTCCTTCCTTCCTTCTTCCTTCCTTCCCTCCTTCCTTCCCTACCTTTCCTTCCCCTCTCTCTCCTTCCTTCATTCTCTCTCCCTTATGCTTCCTTCCTTCCTCCCTCCCTCCCTCCCCCCATTTCCTTCTTCTCCTTCCTTCCTTCCTTCCTTCCTTCCTTCCTTCCTTCCTTCCTTCCTTCCTTCCTTCCTTCCTTCTTTCCTCTCTAATTCTTATTCCCCCATTGTTTTCTACTTTCCGTCAGGCAAGTAACCGCTCTTGAACCAAGATGGGCAGAGCAAGCTAGTAGACAACAACCCAACCCCTCCACCGGCCATGATGACGCAACCTAGCCCGGTCACGAAACGTCTGCAGAAGTCAACCGGCCCCTGAAAAGCCCACCGACGCAACAGTTGAACCCGGAGCTCCATCTGTTCTCTAGTTGTGGCAGTTTTCTGAAATCCAGCTGCCTTGCTGAGTAAACACATCCTGGTGGGATGGCAGGAGTCTTCCTCTGCTTATAACACAAACACAAGGAACGCAGAAGGAGGAGCGGCAAAAAGAGCCAACTATTTGTGGGACTAAACCCCAGAAGTTGTTGACTTTGTTGAACTAAGGAGGAATTTCCTGACTGCAGGAGCCGATGAAACAATACAGCTGTTACCATCCCAAAGTTGTGGGTCCTCCATTGCTGGAGAATTTTTTTTAGAGAGAAAAAAAAAAGACTCTAGAGAGCCCTTGTTCCAGAACGGTCTAACCATTCCTGCACCGGGCAGAGGCTGGACTAGAGGACCTCTAAGATCCCTCCCAAGTCTAGGATCATGTTTGCGGACCTTCCTGCTGGTTTTAACCCCGTGTTCTGCAGGCAAACATCTCAAATTTCCTTGCTTATTAACCTTTTCTTTAAAAACAAAACAAAACAAAACACTATTTTTTCTTCCTTTAAAGGTGCCTGGATAAATACGCGCTAAACCAGCCATCCTGTAAACGGCATCCTTTTACAAAATGCAAAAATCCTATTTTTTTAATTACTTTTTTATTTTTAAAAACAGCACACGTGAGATTACAATCCCTGGCTTAACGGTGAGGCCAGCCACGCTCTGAAGAACAAGCGCTGAAAATAATAATAACAACAACAATAATAAAGAAGTTGGAAAGGACCTTGGAGGTCATCTAGTCCAACCCCCTGCTCAGGCAGGAAACCCTATACCATTTCGGACAAATGGCTGTCCACTGTCTTCTTCAAAACCTCCAGTGATGAGGAAGGAAGGAAGGAAGGAAGGAAGGAAGGAAGGAAGGAAGGAAGGAAGGAAAACAGAATAGCAGAATAACAGAATCACAGTGAGGTAGATGGGAAATGTCATAGGAAAATGTTTTTAAAATGTTATATCAATAAGGGGAATAGAGTATTGTAGTATTTGATTGTGCTTAATTGTGCCTAAAATCCATGTAACCTGTGTGCCAATTCTAAAGAGACAACCTTTTACAAGAAGTGCCAACTGAAAGTCACAGATGGTGTAAGATATTACCGCCTAGGGAGGTGAGGCAAGATAAGCCTTCTGTATGAACTTCTTCTTTTCT
>NW_015396539.1:10217-14685 GCF_001527695.2 Protobothrops mucrosquamatus
TAGATGTCTAGATGACCTTCAGAAGCTGTGGGTGTTCCATCACTGGAGCTTTTTAAGAAGAGATTGCACAACCATTTGTCTGAAATGGTATAGGGCAGGGCTTTTCAACCTTTTCACCCATTGTACCACTCTTATGATATGGCAATATCCGAGTACCACCAGTCGCCTAGCAAGGTGTCAAAAACTTGATGACCCCCCCCAAAAAAGGAAAAAAGTGATAAAAGTACAGGTAGTCCTCGACTTACAACAGTTTGCTTAGTGACTGTTCGAAGTTACAATGGCACTGAAAAAAGTGCCCCCAAGCCACAGCCGAGCAAGACACCTGCCTGCCCACCTGGCGGTGCTCTTCCTCCTGTCCGAGGTTTTCATTGCTGTGAGCATTTCTGTTGAGGATTGGCAGCGGGGGTGGGGTGGGGGGGTTGGTTTTTATTCCCCCCCCCACCGTCTGCTGGGTGGTTGCAGCAGGTTTTGGTCACTTCACATGACCCTGGGACACTGTGACCGTCATAAATATGAATCAGTTGCCAAGCCTCTGAATAGAAATCACAAGGCCCTGGAGATGCTGCAACATTCCAGCTGATCGGCGCTTCTTCTGGGCTCAGCAGAAGCACCAGGATCAGCGCCGAGCTCCAGCTGGAGCCTGGCACTGATCCTGGCGCTTCCGCTGAGCCCTGACAGCCCTGCAGCTCCAGCCGTCTCTCGTTCAAGCTTGTGCGGTGCTGCCACCGGTTCAGCTCATTCCCCTCCCCTGCTACCACTTTTCTAGGTCGCGTACCACCTGCCAGGTGCCAATGTACCACAAGTGGTACCCGTACCACTGGTTGAAAAGCCCTGGTATAGGGTTTCCTGCTTGAGCAGGGGGTTGGACTAGAAGACCTCCAAGGTCCCTCCCAACTCTGTTCTTCCATTCTCTTCTGTTTTGGTTCAAACCATATGAATCGTAGCCTCTTTTTCCCTCCAGCCCCCCCTCCAAAAAGCTTCCTTACCCTACTCTCAGCTTCCGGAGATTAGATGATAGCAAATTATGGTGACCTAGGAAGTTCCTGGTTTGTTTCCCCCCCCCCTTGTTTTCCATCTTTCCTTTGTCCAGTGAGGTGGTATGGAAGACCCTTGTCCTCTGCTGAAGATTGAGGGTGTTGGAGAAAAAAAATAGTCCGGTTTGATGACTGCAGAAGAAGGTTGAGCAACTCCATCACCCAATGGACGGCCTTCCGAGGAGGGCTGAGGTTGGTCGAACATTGATTCTGAAGTCCAGCAAGGGTGAACATTTCATTTCATTTCTTTGCCTGTCTCCTCGCCCCATCCCAGTTCAAGTTGGAGAGAAATGACTGATCTCCAATTTCTTCTTGGTTTTCGTTGCCCTCAAAAGCCCCTCTTGGAAAGCAACCAGATGGTCAAGAATTCCATGGGATCTTCTTCCCAATAATTGCCGCTTTCTCCATCTGGAGTTCCCTCAACCTTTCCCATCTTGGGACTGTCTTCAGAGACCCAAGATTACAGCTTTCCTCACTTCCCACCAGTCTGACCACGGGGGCCGGGGATGATGGGGTTTCCTTCCAAGCCATCTGAAGGTGGTTGCATTGGGGAAAGCCCGAATTGCAGGCTTTGCAGAATTTACCCTTTGAACTTTCAAATTCTTAGTGGACTCCAGAACCCTGGGTTGTTGTGTGTGTGTGTGTGTGTCTGTTTTTCCTTATGGTGGCAATGAACAATCTCCAAGACAGATTTTCCTTTGCTTGTTTTGGCAAAAGGTCCCATTTGGCAGCTTCTAAAGGAAAGTGACAGGACTTCAAGGATGTGTGTGTGTGTGTGTGTGTGTGTGTGTGTGTGTGTGTGTGTGTGCAATAAAAATAAATAAATTCGAACACCAGGATAATATCAAACTAAAAGCTGTTTAATATTATCCTGGTGTTCGAATTTATTTTTATTGCATGGCTTTACCCAGGATTCGCATTTTTAACATAATTAGACACACACACACACACACACACATACACACACACACACACACACACACACACACACACACATATATATATATATATGTTTTCTGAGGTTTTCGCGGGTGTTTGTATGTAGGTCTTTAGTTATTCGGGTTTTCTCCCGCGTAGAATTAAAAGTACCTTGGCGACGCATTCGTCATCTTCAGGCTGGTGTCTTCAGCTTCGTGCTTCTTCAGCTTCGTGCTTCAGCTTCGTGCTTCTTAGAAGCACGAAGCTGAAGACACCAGCCTGAAGATGACGAATGTGACTGAAGACACCAGCCTGAAGATGACGAATGTGACTTCGTCGAAACGTCGCCAAGGTACTTTTAATTCTACGCGGGAGAAAACCCGAATAACTAAAGACCTACATATATATATATATATATAATCTTTGAGTTTGGTGCACCCTGTCGGCCCAAATATGGGAGAATTCTAATTAATTTCTAATTAATTAATTAAATTAATTAAATTCTAATTAATTTCTCCCATATTTGGGCTGACAGGGTGCACCAAACTCAAAGATAACATGCAGACAGCCCAGGTTCGAATCTCAGAAGGGTATGTCTGGTTGAAAAGAACTAAAAAGTTCGAAATGGCTATAAAACACGATTCCTGGGTATAATCATACTACAAAAAACAAACAAACATGAACACCAGGAAAAATTTAAACTAGAAAAGTTTAATACAATGCCAAGCTTTCGTCGGAAAACTACCGACATCATCATTGACTGGCGTTAAGCCCTGATGATGTCGGTAGTTTTCCGACGAAAGCTTGGCATTGTATTAAACTTTTCTAGTTAAAATTTTTTCTGGTGTTCATGTTTGTTTGTTTTTTGTAGTGTATATATGTATGTATGTATGTATGTATGTATGTATGTATGTATGTATGTATGTATTTCTCCCCCCTCCATGGGTGTTTCTGCTGAGGAACTCATCATCTCGAGAAGATGCTCTCCTGGAAAAGATGGGGACGTTCGTAGCTACTCTTGAAATTGCAAATCATTTTTGAGACTGAATCGTCTCCGTTTCTCCTGCAAACATTGAAATCAAGAGAGTGTTTGAAACCCGGTTTTGAGGAACGGATTTTAGGGGGTTGTTCTGGTGCGACCGCCCCCCCCAATTTTGCAGCACCTGAAGGCTTCAGAAGGAGACAGTGGGGAGGGTCTCTCCAAAGGTGACTTTGTACTTTTCAGGCATGGACAAAGATGCCTGTTCTGGAGCCGTCAGAATTGACCTTAAGGGAACCAAAATTTCTTGACCTAAGTAGGAAGGGGTGAAAGTGCCTAATGGCATCAAAACTTCACTGTCATCGAGGTTTTTCTGCATTGGGCTTTTCACACAAGATTTTTCTAGCACACATTAGACAAGTTGAGTGCTGGAGGAATATTAAATTGATCCTTCCTTCCTTCCTTCTTTCCTTCCTTCCTTCCACCCATCCCTCCTAGTCCCTTCCTTCCTTCCCTCCCTCCCTCCCTCCCTCCCTATCTCTATCTCTCTCATCTATCCTCTCTCTCTCTCTCTCTCTCTCTCTCTCTATCTATCTATCTATCTATCTATCTTTCTATCTAGTGATAGTATCTTATCTATTCCTTCTCCCCTTCCTATCTACCTTTTCTTCTCTTTCTCCTTCTCCTTTTTCATTGTTTTATTGTTCTTTGTCCTTTCTTCCCTCCTCCCTCCATCTTTTTTCTAGTCCTTTCCTCTTTTTTCACACAAATTTTCTACCTTCCTTCCTTCCTTCCTTTTCCCTCTCCTTCCTTCCTTTCTTCCTTCATTCATTCTTCCTTTCTTTCCTTCCTTCATTTTCCTTCCTTCCTTCCTTCATTCTTCCTTTCTTTCCTTACTTCCTTACTTCCTTCATCCTACCTTCCTTCCTTCTCCGTCTCCTTCCTTCTTTCCTTCTTTCCTTCCTTCCTTCATTCTTCCTCTCCTTCCTTCCTTCCTTTCTCTTCCTCTTCCTTTCTTTCCTCATACTGACCCTGAAGATCCTTGCCATTCTGAGATGGGAAACACCAACACACTTTATCCTCAGTGCCCCAAGTGGGAAACATGACTTGGCCTAAGCCCTCTGAGTCCCCCACTCCTTCATAAATTACCCACCACCACCGCTGTTCAACATTCAGGGAAGCTTTGTGGCAGAGAGAAATTCATCCGGGGCTGGTAGAGATGGCCTTGAAAGCAAAGCAATCCCCCAGAATAAGGCTGGAGGCTCCGTGCTGGCCCCAGTCACCTCCTGCATCTCTACAGGGGCCAAGTTGCACGTTAGAGAAATCAGATTTTTTTTTCCCCCAGCCTAGATGCTAGGGAAGCCAGAAATCCTACCGTTGGACCGTTGCTTTGAAGGGCCTTGAAAATTTCTCAGAAATTCCTGCCCACATTTCAATTTTGCACTGCTGAGGTTTGCAAGCTGGCAGGATTAAATTTGGCCTCGCCACTCCGATTCTCTTGGCCTCAGGCTGTCAAGCAAATATTGCTAAATTGCAA
>NW_015396540.1:0-2767 GCF_001527695.2 Protobothrops mucrosquamatus
TCCGAGCTAGAACATGTCTACTTATGCTCCAACAAGCATCTTAGAGTAGAATAGAACAACAGAGTTGGAAGGGACCTTGGAGGTCTTCTAGGCCAACCCCCTGCTCAGGCAGGAAAACCTGCACCATTTCAGACAAACGTTTGTCCAATCTCTTCTTCAAGACTTCCAGCGTTGGAGCATTCACAACATCTGGAGGCAAGCTGTTCCACTGGCTAATTGTTCTCACTGTCAGGAAGTTCCTCCTTAGTTCTAGGTTGCTTCTCTCCTTGATAAACTTCCATCCGTTGCTTCTTCTCCTGCCTTCTGGTGCTTTGGAGAATAGCTTGACTCTTCTTGATATCTTCACCCTATCACCTCTATCGTTCCTCCTATTCTAGCCCCACCATCTCTGCCAATTGTCCTACTCTGATGGAGAGGACTAACCCCATGGAATTGCCTCGTTTCTCCCTCCTTCGACTGTCGTCTAACCAAAAAGGCACATGGGCACATCTTCTAGGTTCCTCTGTGTGGGTGCCCACCCACGTGCCCGCAAAATGGCATTGGGGGGTTTTTGGGGGGGGGGTTGGGGAAGGCATTCTTTCTCTCCTTTGCAGGATCTTTACCTTGCTGCTACACTTTCTGATGGTGGACGTGAGCTCACTCACTACCATGTCCACACACTTCAGAGAGGGCTCCTTCAGTTTTTGCATCTGCTTTTTCACTATGGTTTCAAAAGCCAGGTCAGGCGTGAAGAGGCCCGTTCTGCACGGATGAAAAGGAGCAGGGAAGGTGGGTGGGTGGGTGGGAGGGAGGGAGAAGAAGCAATGAGGAGGGAAGGAAGGTGTGAAGCAGACAGAGGGAGGAGAGAGTCAGAGAGAGAGAGAGAGAGAGAGAGAGAGAGAAAAGAAGAGAAAAAAACACAAGGTAAATAGAGAGAGAAGTAAGATTTCTTTTTCTTCTTCTTCTTCCTGGATCATTCGCTCCATGGCCAGATGTTCCCCCAGTGGTCATCGCTATAGGATTCCATGTGCTGCCAAGCATCTAGTCTGCAGGTTAGAGAAAGGGTGGGGAATGGCAAGCTAGGGGGTGAGTTTTAAAAAAGGATGAAAGGGAATGCACAGAGATGGACCTTCCCGTTCCTGTCCTCCTTTCCTCGCTCAAACCAAGATTGGGAGCCAGTTTCTTCTCTTAACACGGTTGACCGACTCGCTCACAGCGAGATATAAATGGAGCACGTCAAGGTGGCATCTTGAGAACTTGAAGAAGGTAGCTATGAATGTGTTGGCAACACACCTGCTCTCCCTAAGGGATTTTAACTTTGGAAACCGAGTTAAAACTTCTCATTTTCTTCAAATCATTGAGCTACAAAGACATGTCTAGGTCACCTTGCTCAATCCAAGATCTACTAGGTCAATGTTTCTCAACCTTGGTCCCTTTCAAGATGCATGGACTTCAACTCTCCAGCCAGCATGCTATAATCAGCATTCATTTCTTTTTTCCTTCCTTCCTTCCTTCCTTCCTTCCTTCCTTCCTTCCTTCCTTCCTTCCCTTTTTTTTGTTCTTCCTTCTCCTGTCCTTCAGAACAGGTTGGCTTTAAAAAAAAGACTCTGCTCTTAGGAGGTGGGTGAGGGAGGCAGGAAAAAAAAACATAACTGAGAAAGGAGGTGGAGGGAAAGAAGGGAAGAAATAAATCCAGAAACAGAAAAGGGCTTAAAAGAAAAAAAAGCGAAGAATGTAGCTTGGACGCATAGGAAAATTAATAGAGAGGAGGAAGAATGGGAAAAGATCGATCCTTCCAATCCAGTCGTTCAGATGACACTGTATACTTGGCAGCCCAAGGGCTCGCGATCACTGGGAGCAAATGGCAAATTTCTGGGTGCTGCTCATAGACACAGGACCCTCCCCCCAAATAAAAACAGCAGGATAGACAAAGACAACTCCTTCCAGCAGTCTAGAACCTTGAGGAACCTGCACCAGGTGTGTCCCTTCCGTCGAAGGACTCTAACACAACCTTACCACATTTTGGGTTTTTTTACTAAAGTAATCACGAATCTTCTCCTTCCATGGGACTGTCTACCATAAAGAGCGTTCTCAAGCTCCATCCGTCTCTTTCCCATCCCCTTACCTGCTCTGCCCACCGGCCAACAGCTTGTCCAAGATGGGCAAAGTTCCAGGTTCCCACACTTTGGGTCAAATGTCTTTTCCATTTTTTGAAGAAAGAACTTAAACCCCTTGAGGTCCTGACTTTCCCATTATTTTCATTATTTTTTTTCCCCAGCTTTAGAAAACGAGCAGCTGAGATTGGAACTGTTCTATGTGTCCCTCTGAATCCATATGCAAATGTATGGAAGTTGGGATCTTCCAAGGTGGTCCTTTTCTTGAAGTTGAGAGGGCCACAAGCAAGTGAGAGAGGGAGGAGTTTTTGAACTGATGGTCTTCAAGACTTTGCTGGTCTTTGGGGGTAGGACCCAGACCAAGTCAATCAGAAAACAGGCCAAGCTCTGGAGATGTTAAAAAAACAGATCCTTACAATATCGTCTTTTGAGGTCTGAAGGCTCATTAAACGGGACTCCGATGTCCCCGTTTAATGAGGAATATTTTGGAGATGAATATGACTATTTTGGAGATGAAGACAGTCGTGGGATTTTAAGGGTGGGGGAACTGGTTCCCCCCGTTCCAAAATGGAACTGTTGAATTGTTGGTTGTCACGGGTTGTTATGGATGATTCGAAAATGTGGGTTATGATTGTTCCAAAATGTATAGTTTTGCTTTTTTTTTTTTTTTTTTT
>NW_015396540.1:5949-8164 GCF_001527695.2 Protobothrops mucrosquamatus
TGCTATATATTAAAGCACATTTCAACATTCATCTAAGTGGGCCTTGAACCTGGTCACTCGTGTGAGAATCCAAAAACCGTGTCTCCTTTTGCATCTTAATAATGGGGTAGGCTCTGCAGTTCAGCCGACAGAGGGTTGGGAATATAAAACTCATTTGGCTTTTATTGGAAAAAAAATGAAGAAATATCCCCAGAGGAAGAAATAATTTTTTTTAAAAAAAAATATTAGAACGTGCAGAAATGGACAGACTTACTTTGAAAAAAAAAGAAGAAACAGAATATTATCAAACTAGGGACTTATTTTATCAAGGGCTGGAGAAAAGAATAAAGGGTTAGGAATTAAATTTGCAGGAGTGTAGGGGTAGGCAACCTTGGCTCTTTTATGACTGGTGGACTTCAACTCCCAGAATTCCTGAACCAGCATGGCTCAGCTGAGAAACTTCTCCCTTTCCCCTCAGCACGGCTGGCTCAGGAATTCTGGGAGTTGAAGTCCACGAGTCATAAAAGAGCCAGGGTTGCCTACCCCTGATCTAAACTCATCAAATCATGATCTAGACCAGGGGTGGGGAACCTTGGCTCTTTTATGACTTTTGGACCAACTCCCAGAATTCCTGAACCAGCATGGCTCAGCTGGGAAACTTCTCCCTTTCCCCTCAGCATGGCTGGCTCAGGAATTCTGGGAGTTGAAGTCCACAAGTCATAAAAGAGCCAAGGTTGCCTACCTCTGGCCTAGGCTGCTTCATGACTCATGGACTTCAACTCCCAGAATTCCTAAGCCAGCCATGCTGAGGGGAAAGGGAGAGGTTTCCAAGCTGAGCCATGCTGGCTCAGGAATTCTGGGAGTTGAAGTCCACCAGTCATAAAAGAGCCAAGGTTGCCTACCCCTGCACTAGTGAATGATAAACACAAGACAACACACTGTTGAATAAGTCCTACTGAATTGTATGGGGAAAAAATTAATAAAAACTTTACCAAAAAAATACATAAAAATAAAACTCATCGGGTTTTGACCTTAAGGAAGTCTATCTGAGAAGATTCATACATACGCCATCACTAATGAGTTGTGAAGCTCAGCTCTGGCCACTATTCAGAGTAAGTGGTCCTGACTTCCCCACCTCGTTGTCCTCTTTGAGACAACGTATCTTCCCATATCATAGAGAGGAGACTTTATCTCAGGAGAAAGAACATGTCATAGCAGAACCTTCCCAACTATTTCAAAATCAATGGTCTGGGTAGGTGTTTGGACCACCCTACCATACCTTTGAAGTCTTCTGGCCTGAGAATTCTTAGAGTTATGCTGAGAAGAAGTTAGGAGAGCATAAATACATGCCTGATGCCGTGGATGTTCTTAATCGCATAGCTGATCTCTCTTCGAAGTTCCTTCTCGTCAAATTCCATCTGCACCAGGAGAAAGAGACACGGGTGAGGAACCTCAAGAGAGGAACACCCCAAATCACTTCCACCCCAAGGAGGAAGATGAATCAAACTTCTTAAGTCTGGAGATGTGATGGAAGAACATCTCCTAGCATTCTGAGAAACATCACCTCCTTTTTTTTTTAATTATTTCTTCGTTGGATAATCCTACAAGAGCACCCTTGTCCCTACCAAGCATCTTCCAGATGTTCTTCTTTAATCGCCAAGGGAGATGGCTAGTTATTTATTTTTATTTATCATATTCATTTAGCCGCCCATCTCCTAGTACAGGATGCTGGAGGGCGCGCAGTAATTTCTGCTGTAACAAAGCTATGCACTTATTGAAAAGCACTATTATGGGATGGTGGAAAAACCAGCTTGGCAACTAGAACATAACTATATGGCTGTCCTAGCACCACCTTGTTTTTATATTGACCAATTTCCTCCTGCCCATATCTTTATTAAAACTCTACCTCAGCCTTAAGTGATCTGGTGCTTTGCTGCAAGACGGATGAGATCTTACAACTGCTTAGAAGTTGGGGAGTTAACCATTTTGAGAGCATCCGGAAGTGTTCTACCTTGATTTGATTTAAATTTATTTATTATTTATTATTTATTAATTTGATTTATATACCGCCCTTCTCCCGAAGGACTCAGGGCGGTGCACAGCATATTAAAAACAAGTAACAATAAAATACCAAAATAAAATTAATAAATACCAAAATAAAAACCCCTCTAAGACCAAATTAAAAGCCAAATATTAGTAGCTGTGTCGTAATTAAAATTATATTAAAATCATCCCT
>NW_015396541.1:0-2292 GCF_001527695.2 Protobothrops mucrosquamatus
GTTTTTAAGAAGAGACTGGACAGCCATTTGTCTGAAATGGTATAGGGTTTCCTGCCTGAGCAGGGGGTTGGACTAGATGACCTCCAAGGTCCCTTCCAACTTTATTATTATTATTATTATTATTATTATTATTATTATTATTATTATTATTATTATTATTATTATTATTATTATTATTATTATTATTATTATTATTGTTATTATTATTATTACTCTGAAAAGGCACTGCTGTTCAAAGTAAACCACCCCTTTCCACCCTGGTTGACCTCCAGATATATTGCAGGTAATCCTTCACTTACAACCATTCATTTAGTGAGTGTTCGAAGTTACAGTGGCCCTGAAAATTGTAACTTATAACTGTTTTTTTACACTGCTGCCGCATCCTCACGGTCACATGATCAAAAATCAGGTGCTTGGCAACTGGCATATATTTATGACTGTTGCACTCTCCGGGATTATGTGATCACCAATTGTAAAGCTTCCCAGCAGGCTTCCGACAAACAAAGTCAATATGGGAAGCCAGATTTGCTTAATGACTGCATGATTCACTTAAGAACGGTGGCAGAAAAGGCCATAAAATGGAGCAGAATTCACTTAACAACTGCTTGGCTTAACAACTGAAATTTTGGGCTCAATTGTGGCCATAAGCTGAGGTCTACCTGTGGCTGGTTTGTTTACTTATTCAATTTATAGGTCAGTCTGGGTGACTTGCAGCATATACCGTAACCATGAACAATAATAGAATCACAGAATATACACAGGTAATCCTTGACTTAACAACCTTTTGTTTAACGATGGTTTGATGTTACAACAGCACTGAAAAAAGTGACTTCTGACTGGTTTTCACACTTCGCAGCATCCCCATGGTCGTGTGTGAAAATTCAGATATTTGGCAACTGGCTCGTAATTATGACAGTTGCTGTGTCCCGGGCGTGTGTGTCATGTGATCACCATTTGCAACCTTTTATGAAGCAAAGTCAATGAGGAAGCCAGGTTCGCTTTACAACCATGTTACTAATTTAAGAACTGCAGTGATTCATTTAACAACTGTGGCCAGAAAGGTTGTAAAAACGGGATAAAACTCATCTTACAACTGTCTCACTTAACAACAGAAATTTTGGGCTCAGTTGTGGTCATAAGTCATATGGTTGGTTTGTTTACTACCTGTAATCCAAAAAAACCCCCCAAAACCCACCACCCTCCAGAGAAAACAACAATAAATTAAATAACTGAAAAACCTCATGGGAGGGGGGATTAACCATGCATTCCAAACCAGACAGAGTTTTCTTAAACAGAGTAGGGATGATAGACCTTCTTTCTGTATTGACTGGGATGATGAGAGTCAGCATTTAACACAACTCTGGTTGGAAAAGGCTGAAGGATAAACTTTGGGCTGGGAGATACGATTAAACATTTGTGAACGCTTTTCTGCTGTTAAGAGCTGATCCCGTGAATGAGAAATATCTAGGCATACAAAAAGATGAATGTTATAACCTCGTGCTATTAAAAGAAATGCAGCTAATGCTTGAAAATAATGTTGTAAGCTGGTGGCATCTGGAAAAAGATGACTCACGCTTTTATATTTGAGCATTATGAGCACTCTCTTGCAATTATATCAATTACTTTATATATTATTAAACGTATACATATATATATGAGCAATTATATATTAATCTGCAAGAAGAAGGCTGTGTACCGGATGGTTTGGGGGCATCTAAAAATATGCTAGGATATGGCTGCTAACAGGCAGAATAAGCAAGGAATTGAGATTCAAGATCTGAGAATCTAGGTCAGCTATAATGAGCACGGTGGAATAGTGACTCTAAGCTGTTAAAATTGGATGGATTATAAAAGTAAGGCATTACAAGACTGAACGGTGTGTGTACAGCCTAATCTGTGCCCTCTAAACTGGCTTTTCTTTCTGAAATTTTGTAGAAGTAGCCGCCTGAATTCAACTGCCAGATTGATTATTTTCATGAAATGGTGATGTTGATCTTTTCCTTTTTCCTCCTAATTTATATCACAACCTTCTTTTAGGATCCTAAGACATTTTTTTCACAAGGAGGTCTTCCTTGCTTTATTCTCTTAAGAATAATTCTGTTGGATCAAGCCAAGTCCCACGTCAATTTAGTGTTGTGCTTCTCACAGTGGCCACGTAGATGCCTCTGAGGTGTTGACAAACAAGAGGATGAAACAACATATCCCTCTCCTGCAATTGTTTTCCTGAAATTAGTATTTAGATGGCATATTAACTTCAACCGAGAGATACTATTGACTCTTCAAGATGAATTG
>NW_015396541.1:6245-8163 GCF_001527695.2 Protobothrops mucrosquamatus
TTCTAGGTTGCTTCTCTCCTTGATTAGTTTCCATCCGTTGCTTCTTGTCCTGCCTTCAGGCGCTTTGGAGAATAGCTTGACTCCCTCTTCTTTGTGGCAGCCCCTGAGATATTGGAACACTGCTATCATGTCCCCCCTCGTCCTTCTCTTCGTTAAACTAGACATACCCAATTCCAGCAACCGTTCCTTATATGTTTTATAATCATCTATCACGTATATAGTTGCCCATCTCAAAGTAAAGTAACTCTAGGCCACTTTCAGTTAAAAACTTATATATTGATGTTGTACATTTGGATCGCATGTAATAGTTTCTGATTTATAAGTCCTCTGGCTGTATTTAATTTCATGCCTATAAATTTTCTCAACTTAATAGTATACTACTTAGCTTGCCCACCCCCCCAACAAATGTAACATCTATGGCAAGAACATCTGGCAGAAGATAAAAAAACTGCTGTATGATTTATTAATGTAGTGGAAACAATAAAGAAAATAAACATTTTTATGAGGCTCTCTATACATTACTCGTTTTATCAGGTTCAGAATTCATTACATTTCACAGCTCATTTCCAACATTATCTAACTTCATAATGTCGGGAACCTTGTGTGTCCATTAGGAATTCTTATTATCTCGCAGTGTTGGAGAATGTTATTAGTTAATAGGGTTAATGATTAGTTTGCCTGAAACCAACCATTCTAGCTATCTATCTCTAAGTGCAGTGTCGGTGGACAAATAAGTACTGTTACTATTTCAGTTGGCTTTCTTTGAATATTCACATTTGGGAGGACAGAAAGTTCGGGAGGAATGAAATATTAATACCACTTTATAATGCCTTGGTAAGACCACACTTAGAACATTGCATCCAGTTTTGGTTGCCAAAATATAAAAAAAGATGCTGAGATTCAGAAAAAAAAAGGACAGAGAAGAGCAACAAAGAGGATTAGGGGACTGGAGGTTAAAACATATAAGGAACAGTTGCTGGAATTGGGTATGTCTAGTTTAATGAAGAGAAGGACTGGGGCAATGTGAAAGCAGTGTTCCAATATTTGAGGGGCTGCCACAAAGAAGAGGGAGTCAAGCTATTCTCCAAAGCATCTGAAGACAGGACAAGATGCAATGCATAGAAACTAATCCAGGAGAGAAGCAATCTAGAAATAAGGAGAAATTTCCTGACAGAACAATTAATCAGAGGAACAACTTGCCTCCAGAATTTGTGGGTGCTCCAACACTGGAGGTTTTTAAGAGGAGATTGGACAACCATTTGTCTGAAATATTATAGAGTTTCCTGTTTGATCAGGGGTTTGGACTAGAAGAACTCTTAAGCTCCCTTGCAATACTGTTACTCTATTATTCCCCTTACATTAAAGAAACAGGAACAAAACACCTTTGCTAATGATGTTCTCTCAATTGTTGATGAGAAGAGACTGAAAATCTAAGACAAACAGATTTACTTAGGATTGAATCTCTGTAGAAATATCTCCATGTAAATTGGAATAAGAAGCTAGAGCCTTACATATATTTTCAGTTTTTCTTAATAGATCGTCTAGGAAAAGAAAATTGAAACATTGATTGGAAAGTGGGGAGGTTTACAAATAGAACATGGCATTGTATGAGCTGTCTCTTCTTTTCAAAGTTGTCTGATTAAAAGCTCAGTTTGAAAACATTTTAGTTCTAGACACGACATGAATGAAATGCCAAAATGTAAAGATAATTACTCTGCTTTTTTTTTTTTTAAAAAAGGAGACACAGCATGTAATTATTCTCTCCCACCAAATAGCTTTGAATTATATCTTTGTAAGTAGAATAGAATAGAGCTGGAAGGGACCTTGGAGGTCTTCTAGTCTAGCCCCCTGCTCAAGCAGGAGAACCTATACCATCTCAGACAGGTGATTGTCCAGTCTCTTCTTAAAAAATTCCAGT
>NW_015396542.1:0-8162 GCF_001527695.2 Protobothrops mucrosquamatus
GGAACGCGGCGGAACCGCGTTCCGGCACCTTTTTCCGGGCCGGCCGCACCGGAAATAGCCCCTCCCACACCGGAAATAGCCCCTCCCAAATTTTACTTGCATTCCTGTTCTCTAAAGGGGCGGTCCTAGGGTTTGATGAGGGCGTGGCCAGGTTTGAGTTCCGCCACCTTTTCTCCGAGAAAAAAAGCCCTGATTCTACTAGTCATTGCCAACTGTAGGGGATGGTGCTCATCTCTGTTTCGAAGCCATTGAGCCGGCACTGTCCAAAGACATTTCCATGGTCATATGGCCAGCATGACGTCATGGAGTGGTGTTATTTTCCCAGCAAAGTGGTACCTATTTATCTACTCACATTTGCATACTTTTGAACTGCTAGGTTGGCAGGAGCTGGGGCGAGAATGGGAGCTTACCCCATCACATGCTGCTTGGGCCTCAAACCCGCCAGCTTTCCAGCTAATAAGCCCAGCATCTTAACCGCTGAGCAACCACGCAGCCCGATGGGTGGACAAAAATGCCAAATCCAGTGTGCACATCTGGCTGACTATGTAATGTACCATAGTAATAAAATGCCAAATCCAGTCTGAAAATCTAGCTGATTGTATGACCACCAATAATAACTTACAATTAAAAGATGGGGGGAGGGAGCAACAAGCATACAGGAGAGGTGGGGCTTTGTCTTAATCCATTAAGTACCCTCTAGTACCCTCTTTGTGGCCCTAGGCTGGCTGGCGTGCCTGGCTGAGGAATTCTGGGAGTTGAAGTCCACAAGTCATAAAAGGGCCAAGTTTGAACATCCCTGCCCTAGACCATGGACAGAGCCTAGTCTTCAAGCCCTTACGGAAAGTCAGAAGGATGGCTGGGGACCACACCATGAGGGTCAAGGTGTTCCAAAGCCTATTAGTCTTTATGCAAGTTAGGTATTTGCTTCATAAGATATAGTGCAAAGAATTAGCTATTAAAATATTGTTTTATTAGGTAGTGCACTAAAGGTTATACTGCCTTTCATCCAAGTCCTGTGCTGCAAAAGGATTGTCAAAGGACTGTTAGGATGTATTGATTTAGCAAGCAAGTGGTTTGTATCTAGTTCAATAAACTCCACTGGGGCTCTTTTCTTGCCCTTCCCCCAAGTATTATGCACAATTAATTAAAATTAAGAAGGTTGAAGTTCTATCTATATTTGATTACAGAACAAATGCTTTGTCAGAGGATTATTCCATTAATTGCTGGAAATTACATGCAAATTCATTCTCATGTAACAACTTTAAAATACATAATAAAAAACAAATTCTGTTATCAGGTGATTTAAGTGTTTCCTTTGAAGTCTCAAATGCTTATTTATAAGGAATTCTCTGGGATTGCATATTTTTTCAAATAAGCCTCAAATGGGATGAAGCCCTCTAGTATACACAATGCCATCTGGAACAACCTGGCCTTGTCTAAAGATGGCCAAGTTATGATATTTAATCAGCCAGTCAGAAGCGATGCTTTTGTGCTACTAGACCATTTAATGACCATTTGGTGACAATGTCGGTGAAGCTCAACGAAACATGTGTTTCAGAATTAATGCATTTCTTTCCCTCTTTTTCTCATAAGATGGCAATGACATTGTGCATCTACTGGAACTGAAACTTTGCTGACAACTGCACTTACTCAGTATGTGATTTTCTCACAGCTGCTCTTGTCTTTTTAGTTAATGCACAGAAGTGGTCAAAAGAAGTGAGAATAGAACATCAATGTATTGCTTGATTGTATGGTCAAATTGTGGATAGTTAGTGTGCTTATTCTCATTTACATCAATGGAAGTAAATATGCTTAACTATGTGATATATCATGACGATTGTCCATTTGATGTTGACTGTTATAATGAATTAGATTATGGCACACTTTCAGCTATGTATTTGATTTTATATTCTTTACCTCTAGTCTTATGCTATAATCCCAGTACTGAACGGAAATGCCAAATGCATTATAGCTTGAGCAACAAAAATATCATATCTTCTGCTAGATCTGCTCTGGAAAGCTGATTGGTGAGGAAACTCTATAAAGTAGATGATCCTAACTTTTTATCCATTTTCTCCCATTATACTTTTATGGGAATAATCATTCACAGAGTCAGCAATGGCAGTTTAGCAGAGATGCAAAATATGCTAGTTCAGTAAAATTACCCATGTGTATTGTAATAGTGGTTTGAATAAGAGAGTATCAATATAATTTAATACAGAGTGAAGCAAACGAAACAAATATTTAAAAATATTTATAGTTATCTTGAGGTAAAATGGGCTGCTTGTACAATTTATAAATAAAGAAATATTTGTTAAGGGATAATAGACAAACATTCATTGTTTGATGCAAATATTATCTTCTTGAATTAGTATGTTGTCATTGAAAGCTAGATAACCCATGACCTGTTGGGTCATTGCTTCACAGATGTTCCTTTACCTAAATGGAAAAACAGAATGATCGCAGGTAGACGGGAATGTCTTCTGACATCCTGCCAGCTTCCCCAGTGACTTTCCTTGTAGGAATCTAGCAAAGATCATTGGAAATGATGATCACATGACCAAGGCAGTGTGGCGGCAAGGCAACACTGAAGTAGACACAAATTTGCCAAATTTCAATCCCATGAGAGTCATAGTTCCTGTATTTTGGATGCCTTCTGTAAGTTAGTCCATTTGAGATACATTGATTAAAAACATATTGCCCTGTCATACACCATTTCACTCAACAGAAAGTTATAAACAATTAACAGTATTCAATATGGACAAAGATGTCTTCAATGAAGAGATGAAAAGCAGGACGGGTGTTTTTTCTGCATGCTACTGAGTTGAAATATGTCTGATTTTCAAAGTGGAGGTTTAAGTGAATTAGCGTTAGATTATTATCTGAAAGCCAGTTTTTACCTTTTCAGCAGAAATACTGACAAAAGATCTGACTAGATGCATAACTAAAGGATGCCTACATTTTTTCCTATCCTTTAGCCAATTTAAAAGCCAAACTAGCAAATAGAATACTAATTTGTGAATTTGTAAAAATACCTAAAGACTGTGTTTTATTTATTTGTAGATATAAGTTTTTAAAATATTCACTAATTTTAATAATTTAATAAATTTAAAAGATTTGTATAGCTGCCAATCTTATCAAAGATAAAACAATGTAATAAAACAATGAAATCTTGCTTGTCTCTCATCTAAACAAAAAAGAAATCTGATGTTACTTAGCTGCTAATCCCAAAGTCATCAAGTACTGTTACCTTTACCATTATGATTCTTCACTAATGGATAAAGTGCCATCTGTTGATTATATGTCTGTTACGAAGTGCATGATTGATTATCAAAGCCAATTGTGGAAAACTGAAAACAGTCTTTACAATATGTTCACATATCACAGTGACAAAGGCAAGATGCATAGTGAAAAAATTCTTCTGGAACTTTTGCAGCAATAGCAGAATAGTTATTCTGAAGATGATGTCATTGCAATACAGATAGTCCTTGACTTATGACCACAATTAAGCCCAAAATTTCTGTTTCTAACTGAAACATTTGTTAAGTGGACTTTGCCCTATTTTACTACCTTTCTTGCCACAGTTGTTAAGGGAATCATTGCAGTTGTTAATTTAATAATATCATTGTTAAGTGAATCTGGCTTCCTCGTTGACTTTGCTTGTCAGAAGGTCGCCAAAGGTGATCACATGACCCTAGAACACTGCAACTGTCATAAATATGAGTCAGTTGCCAAGTGTCTGAATTTTGAACACATGACCATGGGTATGCTACAATTGTCATAAGTGTAAAAAACGGTTATAAGTCACTTTTCTCAGTGCCATTGTAACTTTGAATTGTCACTAATAAGCTGTGACTACCTGTGTTATAGTCCGTGTTCAAATTTCTCACAACAACTTATCACTATCTCCGATCCATTCATCAATCCATTTCTAAGTAACTGTATTTTAGAGCACCAGATTAAGGAAGGTTTTCACTGCAAATGAATTCTTATTCAGTGCCTGTAAAATATTGTATTGGATATGGATTACCTTAGCTGACAAGGCAAAACCTTCAGTTAAAAAAATCAGACATTTCAAGCTGTAGTGAATTCATAATAGAGATGCTGTGACCAGTATCTCAATTTTAGAAAGCTATATGTTAAAACAAAATATGTGTTTTTTCTATTGGTTCTGCAAAATTTTAGTATAATGTATTTTGAATATGAATACAAGATGGGGTGAGAAAGAATAGGATGGAACTTAAAATATCTGAGGTGGGAAATCTGATATACTTTCCTTCTATTGTATAAGTCAGCAAAAGACAAAAAAGAACTTCATTTTTTAAAGAGCTCATCCTTCTTAACTTTTTTGTAATGTGAGAACAAGCCTCATAAATCAGCCTTATCGGATATATGCAACATGATAAATGCTTTGGCATCTTTTCTTTCTGCCTCTTCAAGTCGCAAACCTATGGCATCACAAACCAATAACCAAAATACAAAGCTGGAATAGCAACCAACATGGGAAGAAAAGAGCTTAATAGTATTAATTTAGATGCAGCAACCCAAGTTGTTGTTTTTTGTTGGGTTAATGCCATTTCATGGATCATTAACTATCACACACCTGGGATACTGAAGTAGCACTGAACTGCAGTATCCTTATACACATATCATAACATTTCTTGATTAGGCTATGTCTGTTTTCCTGTTCTCATACATACAGGTTTAATTCAATACATGCAAATGAGTGTTGTGCAAATAAAGTCATCAACATTTAAGATCATAGACAATCTCTTAAGCTTGTTCATGCAAATGTTTTTGCACTGGTAAAGCCTATTAAGTTTGGGAATTGTGCTTATAGAGAGTCTACAGTTCAAGAATAAAAAACACAAGTACTGAGTGCATAATGTTTCAGGCTTTAGCAGTTACCTTTATTGAAAGATGTTGAAGAGTATCAGCCCGAATCCTAAGTAATTATCTGCCGTGTGGAATGTATAGTTTTTATCTCATGATTAAAAAAAAAACTTTCAGTGTTCAGTTTCTAATCATATCTGCTTTGTTTCAGTTCAAAGATTTAAAAATAATCATGGGGCAAGTTTTTGCAGCCTACTAGCAGATGCATGGATCATTTTCCTAAGAGAGAAAATGCAAACACACATGCATATACATATACATATAAAAAGTGGTCAAAAAAGTCAAGATAACATCAGTGTCATGTGCTCACATACAAAGGGGATATCACAATCACAGTCCTGATGTTTTTGATACACACCTACAAATGAGCATCCGTGATTAGAGAGAGAGAGATCATTAGGAAAGGAAGATGATTCAATTCAAAGGTGATAGAAAAAAGGGCATTGCTGGCTTCAGGAAACTGTTGAGAAGCTCAGCTTACTAAAATTGGAGGATGGAATGTGAGTTATAATGGGAACAAGGCATTTTGGAGATGATAATGATAATGATAACGATAATGAAGTTGAACGTAACTATTCTGCTAGACTCAATAAAGAGATATGGATTCAGCTGTCTCTTTAGGGAATGTTATGATACTTAATCATCCTTCAGTATCAACTATATTCTAACACTGTAGTTGGACAAAAGTGACCTTCTCCAGAACTCTTCGGAGGGGAGGCAAAGACTGGAATATCTCAATAGCATTATTCACTTTTATTACCATGCAGTATATAATACTCCTGATACAGAATTTGAATGCTTTGGAATTTGTCTTTGTTGTTTTACAGAAGTTAAAAACATGGATAATCATATGAAATTACATTTAAGCGTGAATGTAGTTTGCCAGCTCTCCAGAGAAGGCTTCTTCATTATTGATATTGAAAGAAAAGGGCAATGCTGTCCAAAGTTCTTAAAAACCAAACATAAGCATGAAATGCAAAGTGACAGCCTCATATCATCCATTTCGTGTGGTAGGGTTTATATAGTAAGACTTGCAAATACCGGCTTTTAATTATAAAGTTTATTTATAATTAATTGATGGGAAGTGGATAAACAGTCATGGCTAGATTTGGAACGCAAGACTGCAAAATCGAAAATAGTTGGCTTTACAAATTAAAAGAAAAAAAATATTGAGTGAAATTCAAGGTAGAAATTTTTCTCCCTTAATTTTGTTTCACTGCAATTATTCATTAAATCCATAGTATGTAACCCACTTACTCAACAGCATTCTAATTTACTTTTAATAGAACTCTGTGTGAATAATGGTATTTTGAACTGCAGCTATGGAGTAAAAAAATAAAGACCATTCTTACTAGGGATTATGCTTAGCCAGATATCAAAGCCCTTACATGGTTCAAAGGATTTTTTTATTAGAGTTTAGTGCAATAAATAATATGGGGAAATTATCACATAGTATATTAGCCTTATACTCCTTGTTGTCAGAAAAGTTCCCTAGGTATTTATTAAGAATGTTCAAAAAAGATCTCAGCTTTTCCTCTATGAGATTTTAAATATTAAGTATACTATTGCTGTTCTACCAATGGTGTGATATGAACAGGAAGGTAGGTCCACGGCTTGTAAGAATTTACAATCTAATATTCAACATAGGAGTGTTAAGTATCAGCATAAGCAAACAATTGGACATAGTTATGTCGCTGACTATAGGGGGCGAAACTTTGGCCCCCTCGGAGAGGGTTCGCAATCTGGGTGTCCTCCTGGATCCACGGCTGACACTAGAAGATCAGTTGACGGCCGTGGCCAGGGGGGCGTTTTACCGGGTACGCCTGGTTCACCAGTTGCGGCCTTTTCTGGACCGGGACACCTTGCGCACAGTCACCCATGCTCTTGTCACCTCCCGCCTGGACTACTGTAATGCTCTCTACATGGGGCTCCCCTTGAGGAGCACCCGGAGGCTCCAGTTAGTNGGTCTGGCCTAAGGGATATTTTAATCTGGTTTTTAAAACAATTTTAAAAAGAAATGGCCAATTAATATTTTGTTTTAATTACTTTTTAAATTTAGTATTTATTGTATTATGTATTGTTTTAAATGGCTGTAAGCCGCCCTGAGTCCGTTGGGAGAAGGGCGGGGTAGAAATTAAATAAAAGTAAAAGTAAAGTAAAGTATATTAAGAAATTTAATTAGGCACTGCTTATGTAGTTTGCTGTTATAATAATATATAGGTAGTCCTCGAGTTACAACTGTAATGAACCTGCCCATCATGGTTGTAACTCAGGACAGTCATAAATCAGCTCACCCATGTAACTGATCCGATTTTACAACCTTTTTTCAGTAGTCAAACAGGACAGTCATAAAGTGACCACAGCAGTTGCTAAGCGAACACCTAATGGTCTGCTGTAGGTCGGTTTTGCTGAAAACTGGAAATAAACGCTGGTTTTGGGCAAAACTGTCATAAAATGCAGTCATGTGACAAATGGCCATTGCACAGGGCCAACTGTTAGAACTTAGAATCTGGGTTGGACGTATCCCTAGATAGGTCTTTGTAACTTTGAAAGGTCATTAAGTGACTAGTTGTGAATCAAAAACTAATTATTAACATATTAGCCATGATTCTTAAAATCCTGAAGACTGTGTGACAAATATAAATGTGAACTGCCTCCTCTACAATGAATATTCCAAGACTCTCTTTCTCTCCACTTGCTAACAGAAGTACTGCTAATAAAAGAGAAAGAGAGAGAATAGAACATTTTCTTTAAATAGTTCACCAAGATAACATTAATAATACATGGCTTTTAGGCATGCTCTTTGAATCATTTTATGTCATGTACACATTTTAATCTACATTTTCTGCTATCCTATATATATATGTGTGTGTGTGTGTGTAATTTTTAATTTTGACCAGCTTTTAATTGTGGTTAAAAATTAAAACAATTAAATTTATTAATAGCCTTAATTTAATATGATTATAGTATTTTCATTATTGGCCATTTTCAGTATAACGTTTGCAAGTCTCCGGGCATATCTATGCTGCATCTTTAAGCCGTTCCAGTTGCTTTGCTCATGCTGACTTGGCTTAAGATTGTCCAGACTGCAGTCTCCAATTCCCCTGCTGCTTTTTTTTGTTACACACAAACACAGAGTTAAATTCTTATATACAATGTCTAAAGCATCAAAATAGAGATATAGGCAGTCAAAACAGCAGGTATAAATTAAAATTCCTTTCCCTCCCTATTGGCCTCCTTCCTGGCCTACTTGCTGGCCTATACTGGTC
>NW_015396543.1:0-8161 GCF_001527695.2 Protobothrops mucrosquamatus
AAATTATTACACAATAGACTTAATTTCACATGACAGTGAAATAATGTCTGGGATCATCCAACACAAATTAGAGCCCAGATGTTCAAGATGGTTTTTAGAAAAGGCCAAGGAACAGGACGTATTATTGCTGATGTCTGCTGACCTATTTAGAAAACCAAGGAATACCCAAAATAAGTCAATATGTGCTTCGCTGACAATATAAAAGTCTTTGATGAGTGTCAATCATGTTAAACTCTCAAGGGTCCTTGTAAAAATGGGAATCGTAGAGTATCTCATTATCTTCATATAAAACGACACAAAGAAGAGCAAGTCACAATCAAGGGTGAAATGAGCTGGCTCCAGAGTGGAAAAGAAGTGAGACAGGGCTGTATACTCTCCCCTCTCTTATTCAACCTACGTACTAAACAAACACTGGATTAGTATTTGTTAAAACGCGGTTAAAACAGATTTCTCATTATTTTTGTTGTTGTTCTTAGTTGCGAAGTCGTGTCCGATTCCATGGACAATGTTCCTCCAGGCCTTCCTGTCCTCTATCATCTTCTGGAGTCCATTTAAGCTCACGCCTCCTGCTTCAGTGACTCCATCCAGCCACCTCCTTCTCTGTCGTCCCCTTCTTCTCTTGCCCTCAATCTTTCCCAGCATTTAGGCTCTTCTCCAGGGAGTCCTTCCTTCTCATTAGGTGGCCAAAGTATTTGAGTTTCAACTTCAGGATCTGGCCTTCTAAAGAGCAGTCGGGGTTGATCTCCTCTTGGGCTGACCGGTTTGATCGCCTTGCAGTCCAGGGGACTCGCAGGAGTCTTCTCCAGCACCATAGTTCAAACTTTATTATTATAATGATTAGAAAGTAGGAAAAGGTAAAGGTTTCCTCTGCTCCAGTCATGTCCAACACAAGAGGGCAGTGCTCATCTCTGTTTCTTAGCCAAGCTAGCCAGCATTCTCTGAAGACACTTCTGTGGTCCTGTGGTCCCGATTATATGGCGAGGTGCACAGGAAGCTGCTAATTTCCTACTGAAGTGGCACCTATTTATCTAGCTCAGGGGTAGGCAACCTTGGCTCTTTGATGACTCGTGGACTTCAACTCCCAGAATTCCTGAGCCAGGATGGCTCAGCTTGGAAATCTCTCCCTTTCTCCTCAGCATGGCTGGCTCAGGAATTCTGGGAGTTGAAGTCCACGAGTCATAAAAGAGCCAAGGTGGCCTACCCCTGATCTAGCTGGATTTGCATGCTATCAAACTGCTAGGTGGCCAGGAGTTGGGGGAAGGAAGGGGAGCTCATCCCGTTGCATGGTGCTTGAGTCTTGAACCCGGGCTATCAGCTTTCCCGCTGACAAGTTCAGCATCTTTAACCGTTGAGCCCTCGTGGTCCCTGCGATGATCAGAATAGGCCGGCTTAATTTTCAAAGCAAGGTCGTTAAAAGCTCAATGCAGCCTTGTCCAGAAAAAGTAGAGTCCGTTCTACTCACCTTACTCGTCTGTTTCGGCTTTGGTTTAATACTGATGAAGACATCTAGCTGCTCCATCAGCTGGGTAATAAAATGTGGTTCTACATCAATTTCTTCCTTCATATCAAACATCAGCACAAGAGGAAGGCAGCCCTGGAGGATTAAATGCAAAATCCAATATAAAGTCCGGGAAGCCCTTCATATTTTGTGCAACAACACATAGTTGAACGGCAACCCCCCGTTCACCATTCCCAGCATGAACACATCCCCAATCCTGCATTTTACTCACATGGTCTAACAAGAGGTTTCCAGATTCTAGAAACGTCAATTGTTTGACATTTCCATACTGACAGAATATGTTTCTTGGGAAGTTTCATTATTTGAATTTCTCAGCAGTTCAAGAATATGGGAGGTGCACAATGACTGGTGACCTCTGCATAGGATCTGCTCTACAAGCAAGAACTTACAAGTTCAGCTTTTGCCTAACTAAAACTTCTTAAGAGCCTTTGAAACTAAGAGAAGAGTTTTGGGAATAAATCTTCTGATCCTTTCAGCAATAGGTACGTACATACATACATACAAACCCCTAGGAGCTAATTATTTGCATGCAGGCCTATTATGATCATGCAGCAGACTGTCCAGTCAAGTTCCAAGACACGAAAAAAAATCCAATAATGAGTATGTGAGAGCCAGAAAGACAAGACAATTTGGCACTGGGAACAGAAATACGCATGCAGAACACATTACAACACAGATATGTAGCGAATCCCGCCCACTGCACTGATGAGATGAAAAATGTTATATCTTTCAACAACCAACGCCATATTTTCCATAAATTTGCAATTCCTAAACTTTTCATGTCGGTTCTCCCATCTGGATCAATCAAGAACAGTCGTAATTCAGATGAGAATTGTTCAGATATTTTAAAGTGGATGTTCTACCTCCCCCTTTACTTTAGCTTTTTAACAGAATAGTAGAGTTGGAAGGATGTCGGGGTCTAAATCCAACTCTTTCTGTTCATGTTCTTCTTTGCACCTTTTATTCTGCAAGGACCTCCTCTGGATGTGCCCCATTTGTTATGCCTTATATGTGGGAATGGCATGTGCTAGGTTTGAATATCAAAATGCTACAGAATAGATAAAGAGAGCCAGGTCTTACCATCCCATAAAATGTGTGCTCCCTTGCTGCATTGAAAGAAAGAATGGCTGTGTTAGTGACTATCCAAGGTATGCACAGGACACAAGTTTATGTGGTGCCATCTAGCACTCCTGTTGGCTACTCTCTTTGGATTGTGGGATTTCAACCTTCAACCACTTCTTTGCACTTTGCAAGTCTCAAATTCCAAAAACCCACAAGACAACTTCAGACTCAAGGAAATTCTGGACTGGATACAGTCAGAACCTCACTTTTGTGTCCAGGAATTTTCAAATAACAGAACAGAAGCCGGAGGGAGGCTGGAGGTCATCCAGTCCGACCCCCTGCCCAAGCAGGAGATCTTATACCATTCCAGACAAGTGGCTGTCCCATCTCTTCTTCTTCTTTTGCTTCTTATCTTGCTTTCTGGTGCATTGGAAAACCATACCAGCTGACTGAATAATCATTTTTGAGGTGGGTAATTTAACTATATCTGCCTCATCAGAGTTAAGAACCAGCCAAGCGAAGCCGGTTCAATCCCCCTGGTTTCAGAGGGAGACACAGAAGCCTTTAGTGGAACTCCTACATGATCACGATTTCGTAAACTGTGGAAACTACAGTAGTGGCCAAAATTGTGGAAACCTTTTGGGAAAAGTGTATTTTTGAGGTTTGATGGCTAAGAACACCACTTTTTTGGGGGGAGTAGTACCATAAAATTATATATCAATGGAAAGATAATTTAATCAAGAAAATAATGCAACATAGTTTGTTCAATTATCTGTATTGTATTCTATGAAAAGTTACAGCCAAATAACCAGAAAAAGGAAGCACCACTTGCTTAAGTTGATCTCAGGTAGCTTTCCTTCATCCGATTGTAGCCAATGAGCGTGAGTGTTTAGAGAGCCAATTGGGTGTCAGCTTGTTTTGGCCATGAGCCAATCAGATCACAGTAGGATTCAGTTATTGACGTCATGTATTGAAGCTGAGAGGAGGACATTTGTCAGTGTGTTGTGTGATCGCTATCCAGTTGGTTGGGTTTTTTTGTGTTCTTTCATTGAGTGAGCTTGTAAAACGTAATAAAATTAAAGTCATGGTGCAAAGAGTTGACTGGTTGCCCAGAAAGAGATGTAAAATAGTATTATGAAGTGAACAAAGCTACAGTTATAAAGAAATTAGAAGACAAATTGGTGGAAACTTAACCAAAGGTGGCATTTCTACTGTACACTTTTCCCAAAAGGTCTCCACAATTTTGGCCACAACTGCATGTTAAGTCTTAACAATGACAAACTATCTGAAAGTGCAACAACAACAGACTATCTGTATGGGTAGCTGAGAGCTAGTAACACACGGAGGTGGCTAACCTGGGTTTGAGCTCTTGAGCCCGACTCCTACTCCATTCTCTGAGGGGGAAAAAAAATATAATTTGTGATGTGGGTAAGAGTGTTTCAGCCAAGCGTGATATTTCTGGGTGGTTTTCTTCCATAAAAGAGGCTGCCTAATTACTGGTGTAGATAGTTCTCGACTTACAACAGACCGTTTAGTGACCGCCCAAAGTCACAACAACACTGAAAAAAACCAACTTATGACCGTTTTTCAGACTTATCACCACTGCAGCATCCCCATGGGTCACATGACCAAAATTCAGACACTTGGCAACGGACTCCTATTTATGACGGTCGCAGTGTCCTGGGGTCACGTGATCCCCTTTTGCGACCTTGACAAGCAAAGTCAATGGGGGGGGAGCCAGTTTCACTTAATAACCGTGTTGCTAACTTAACAACTAAAGTGATTCACTTAAGAAAGTGGCAAGAAAGTTCATAAAATGGGGCCAAATTCACTTAACAAATGTCTCCCTTAGGGACAGAAAATTTGGGCTCAATTGTGGTCGTTGAGGACTACCGAGAGTCAGTGTGAAGTGACCGGTCACAGCAAACTTCAGTGGGGCTTCTGGTGACCCAGGAAAGGCAGATGTTCCCACCACATCTGATGCCCCCATCCTTCGGGACACTTACCATGAGATATTGTCTGGCAAGACAGACCGATTCGATTGTGCCTTGGAGGTAGACCGTGGATTTCTTCTGGGGATTACTAGGATCGGGGAAATGGATCTGAGCACCGGTTCTCTGCATGATATGCTTGATGTTGCTGCCATTTCGGCCCATCATAAAGAGGTGGTGCTGGGCTGCTATGTCCAGCTGGGTGCTCACCGGGATCGCAGAGGCCAAGCTGCCGGCCAGGTGCTCCAAGAGCAGAGCCGTTCCTTCCTGTCCAGGAAGAGAAAATGAAAGAAACTTATCTACTCGCTATCTTGGTGCAGATTCTGGCCTTTCAAAAGGGCTGGAAAGCACCTTTCTTTCTGAGATGAAGCTCTGAAGTTTCCCATTTTGCAAAGATTTGTGCTTAAAATTATTTGAAACAAAAGGCAACTGGATTTTCCTGGGTGTCATGCCTCCATCGAATCTGCGCTGGAACGGGACCCTATGTTGGTCGAGGGAGAGGTGTCTGTGGCTTCAGAGGAATGCGGGGAAGAGCAGGCCGAGGCAGGCCAGGGCCCTTCAGGATTGGGACAGGAGGAACAGGAGAGGCAGAGTTCAGGCAATGAGCAAGAGCCACCCCCACCTGATCCTAGAGCATGGAGAGTGGAGAGAACAATGCAGGCAGGCTCAACTACTCAGGAGGAGAGCGTCCTGCCCCTCTCCACAAGGAACACCTGGAGAATGAGATTTAAGGAGATGCTGTGGGGAGAGGCATTTGTCGGGAACAAACGCTGATTCCTTGAAGTGTTGTGTGTGCTGTTGCTGATCTCTTGTTTTATGACTTCTGCTTGGAAACCCGGAAACTCTGACTATTAGACTGGCTGACAACGTTGCTTGGATGTTCAAAGATCTCGGACTGTATTTTGGCTTCCCTTTTGAAACTGCTCAGGCATGCTCAGGCAAGCGTGTATTCATACAGACTCGTTAGGTTTATGATGTATGTGTCATTCCTTGTTATCTCTGTGGCCTTGAGTAAATTCCTCTCCTAATCAGACTGTATGTGAAACTACTTGCAGCCAGAGGCGGCTGAAGGTGTGTGTGTGTCTTCCTTTGTTTGGAGGCTTGCCAGAAAAGTGGGAGCATTTGGGGAAATTTGGAGCAATTAAAGTGCGGTTTGAATTGCCAGCTGACTGCATTGCCTCTGTGCTGTGCCCTGGGTCATCACACTGGGTCCCCCCCCCTTTGAAATCGTTTCCATTCTCATCCAAGAACGATCTTCTTCTGAAGAAGCTTCCTGGATGAGAAGCGAAACAATTTCAAAAAAAAAGGGGGGGGGGACACCAAGAAATTCCAGTTGCATTTTGGAAAAAAGCACCTTTGGGACAACCGTGATCTGGATGACTGAGCATCTCCATAGATATTTGAAACAAAATGGTTTGTTTACTCCAGTAGGCTTAATATCCTGTTTCTAGGAAATTATCCTGTAGCAACAAACTCTGGTAATCACCAGGTAAACACCCCAGTAGCTTGTAGGGAAAGATTATTTATTTATGCACGGAAGCAAATGTAGAACCTTAAAAATTATTTATTTATGCAGAACAACAAACAGGACCTTAGAAAATGGATATCATCGTCATCATCATCATCTATGCAGCTTTAAGGTAAAAACGATGGCACAAACCTCTTGGGCAAACATTAAGTGTTTTTGCCCATTTAGTTGTAAGCAAAGCCACCTTGAAATCTGAACACAGGTATGTGGTCTAGGGCTAGGCAACTCTGATTACTACTTGCAATCTCCACTTGCAATTTATATTATGCCTGAAATTCACTCTCTGGATCTACATTCTCCTCCCCTCTTGGGCAATACCAGTAAGAAGCCCACAACATCTAAAAGCCCCATTTACTAGCCACCCACTCAAGAAAACCCCACCCCATCAAACAGCTCCCTAAAACCATTAAGCTCAGAACAATAATTCACCTTCACGGCACTCGCGTTATTCTGGGACCCTCTGATCATGACTGTAGCGCCGTACGTCCGAGAACGCTGCTTAAAGGACACCGAAATATTGTACGTCTGCGATATGTGCTGAATGGTGGGAGAACTTGGATCGGGGATTGGTTGAAGGATTCCAGCTATAGGTAATTCAAACATTAACACCAAGGGCAGCAGTTCCTAGAATAGCAACCAAAACAGATCCACAGCAAATAATCAGTGTAAATGCCATCGTATCTACTCGGCTAATGTGCTGAATTCCATCGTATATAATAATAATAATAATAATAATAATAATAATAATAATAATAATAATAATAATAATAATAATAATAATAATAATAATTAGTAGTAGTAGTAGTAGTAGTAGTAGTAGTAGTAATAGTAATAGTAATAATAATAATTTGGAAGGGACCTTGGAGGTCATCTAGTCCAGCCCCCTGCTCAGGCAGGAAACCCTATACCATTTCAGACAAACGGCTGTCCAGTCCCTTCTTAAAAACTTCCAGTGTTGGAGCATTCACCGCTTCTGGAGGCAGGTTGTTCCACTGGTTAATTGTTCTGTCAGGAAGTTTCTCCTTAATTCTAGGTTGCTTCTCTCCTTGGTTAGTTTCCATCCGTTGCTTCTTGTCCTGCCTTCAGGCGCTTTGGAGAACAGCTTGACTCCCTCTTCTTTGGGGCAGCCCCTGAGATATTGGAACTCTGCTATCATGTCCCCCCTCATCCTTCTCTTTGTTAAACTAGACATACCCAATTCCAGCAACCGTTCCTTGTATGTTTTAGCCTCCAGTCCCCTGATCATCTTTGTTGCTCTTCTCTGCACTCTTTCTAGAGTCTCAACATCTACTCTGCTGATGTGCTGCATATTTGAGCACAGAGCTGGAAGGGCTTCGGGACAGGCCTCTGCTCTGCATAGCAACTACATCGAGAGCCCCTTGTTGTTAAAAACGGGGAATCCTTTGTTGTCAGTTCAGAGGCAAGGATTCTGCTCCTCCTGGGCACCGAGGGGTCTTCAGGAGCGGAGCAGAAAGACCAGGAACTATTTCAATTTTTCATTTCATGCAACACATCCCCAGTGGTCCCTTCCCCCAATGAAAAACACAATACGAAAGGGAGGAAAAACTCAGCAGAACCACAGACCGCTAGAATAGCAGATGAAATGCAGGAATCGCCCTAATGAGTTTGGCAGTCTCCGGCTTCGTGCCCAGGCAGCAACGAGGCACGGAAGGGAGCTCCAGAGAAATCCAAGAACTGCAGAACGTTAAGGAAGCCAAAACCAACGATTTTCAGCAAGCGATTCAGCTCGGAGGAAGTAAGAATGAAAAATATTTGCAAGCTAGTAGAATTCCCCATTTTTAATAGTGTAGAAGAAGTAAAGCCTGCTCTTTTCAATCCAAGCAACTCAGATGACCTCCATGAATGGGCTACCTGGTTCACTCTCGGCTTGTCTCCATCTGTCCTTGGCTTTCGTCGTGGCTATCATGCTGTTTTTCTTTGACTGATGGAGAACTAGCTCTCCCTAGCCTTTCCACGGCCAAAATGGGGAGGACAGGGGCAGAGGGCTAGCCCAAGACTCTCAAACTACAGGCTTGGCTTAGAATGGAGAGAGCATTTCAG
>NW_015396544.1:0-8161 GCF_001527695.2 Protobothrops mucrosquamatus
AGGATTGTCTCTCAACCTATCAAATTATATTGTGGCACCTGAAAGGAATGACTTTTCCTTGGTATGCAGTTTAGTAGGAAGAACTGTTGGTTCTTCCATTACTTAATTGCAATATATTTAAGGTACAGTAGCAACCAACATTGAATATCAATTCTTCACACATGCTGATGATATAATGGCTAATTATGCATTGTCATCACGCAGTCTTATTAAATTGTTTATCCTCTGAGGACAGTGGAACAAATTTAATTTGTTGCCTTTGGAATATATTTTGTCTATAGATTATTTTAAGTGATTGGGATTTATAGTCTGTAAAGACTCAATTAAATATTGGATTTTATATCTTGAAATATATCACAGTATGCTGAATTCAATCTAACTTAATATATAAATTCAGTTTCAGTAGATATAATTTGATGGTGAAAAAATTTATTTAAGTCTTTGGGGCAAATTTAATGTTAACATTAATATTACCATGAGAGTAATGTATATTTTAAGAGGGTGGGGGCAGAGTTTTTTTTAATGATATTTCAATCTTTGGGCCTATTTAGAGAATAAATGTGTAAACCTTTGAAATCTTGGAAAGTTTTAGATTCCATATGTAATAAATGAAGGTCTTTGAAAGCTGCTAAGCATATTTCATATTTCATTTATTTTTCATTAATAATAGATGATTTTATTTTGATCCCAAATCACACGAGAAGCTTATACAGTGGAACAACCTTAATTTGAAAATAGTGCAGAAGGTATTTTACTAGGATGTTTAGATTAAATAAGGGGTCATCACTTTAAACCAATTAATTATAAAGGCAGTTTTAAAAACATTAAAATATGTGAATATGAGGAATCATATATTGCTTAAATAGTATGAACCAGATATGCTAGCAGACTCCCAGTTATCTGCAGTTCTAGGATCCTTAAGAGATGCATTGCTTCAATGGAAACCAATAATTAAATTTTATAAAGAAAAGTAGAATGAAAGGTAATATTGGAGTATTTGAACTACGGAATGGAATGAAGAATTGGGGCGTCTAATTTTGGAGGATCAGTGGGCCATGAAATAAAAAATATATTTCTTATGAATAAAAAAATGAAGTTAATTCATCAGAAAATATTGTTTTGTATTTATTGGGCCTGTTAAAAGATGCTTAATCCATAAAACATTGTCTTTTCAGTCCTGGTATCAGCAGAAAGTTCATCCAAGTAACAACATATTGTATCTGTTTTAACCTTGCACAAATGGAACAACCTGCCTCCAGAAGTTGTGAATGCTCCAACATTGAAAGTTTTTAAGAAGAGACTGAATAGCCATTTGCCTGAAATGGTATAGGGCAGGGGTCGGCAACCTGAAATGGTGAAAGAGCCACTTGGACCCCTTTTCTCACAAAAGCAAAAAACTGGGAGCCGCAAAATGTGCGCATACGATGCGCACATAATGGAGCTTGATTAAAGAGTGGAGCCTAAGGCGACACATGCACCGGCCCTGCCCCCCGTCCAGCTCTGGTATGGATGGCTCTGCCGTCCTGGCTTCTCCCCTCGGAAAAGACTGCTCTCCCCCTGCCCTGCGCTCTCCCTCTCTGGGACTTTCTTCTTTCCGCCTTTTGGTGCGAAGGTTCTGAGGGAGCGGAGGAGAAGGCCGACGGGGAGAAGGAGACATCCTGGCTTCTCTTCCCCTCGGAAAAGACTGCTCTCCCCCCGCCCCGCACTCTCCCTCTTTTGCTGAAGCGGCGCGGCTGCTGGAGGCTGAGGCCCCCAAAGGCGCGGACCAGGCTATCTTTCATAGCGGTGGGACGGCAACCGCAGGAGCAACAGACTGCTCATCTCCGCCAGCGGCAGCGACTACGAAGCCATCTGGTGGTGTTTACACAGCCCTTCGTCCACGTGACTGAGATAGGTAGCAGAATTGGGGCCGCGCCAAAGGAGCCAACTGAAAGTGAAAGTGGTGCCTTGGACTACCCCTCTGAGGACGGCGCTTTGGAGGAAGGCTGAAGCACAGCGCCCTTGCCGGAGAACTAGAGTCAGCCCCACTAACATGTGAACCCCACGCTAAGAAGGGCCCTGCCTAAACTGAGCTCAATCGGACAGGAAAGGTTCAAACTGATGGAGGCTCCTGCGAAGTCAGCTTGGTCATTGGGATCACGCAATTGAGTGGGCTTGGCGCACCCCCCAAGCTATTAATCCAGCAACCAGGCAGCAGTTGGCTTGCGATCAGTTGGGCAAAACAAGTGGATAGGATTGCAGCCAACAATAGTAGGACGTTAGAGCCGCCAACTCTGGTCTCCACCCAGCCGGGCGAGCAAGCGAGCCAAACCCCGAAATCTTTCGCGTTCATTTGCAAAGAGAAGATGCCGGTGGCGCACGGCCCGGACTGTCGGCATTGCCATGGGACCACCCCTAAGTTGCCAGCTAATGTGGCGTGCTTCTCTTTGCAAATAAATGCGAGAGGTTTCGGGGTTTCGCCCACCCACCCGGGTGGAGACTCTGCACCTCCCCTTCTCCTGCGGCCAGGGAAAGAGGGCCGGCCTCGAGCCTGTCCTGGAGGACTTTTTAGGGCCCGGATACTTCCCACCCTTCCCTCTGTGGCTCCGCAGAAGGAGGGAACCCTCTGGACCTTTGGTACTCCCAGCTTGCCGGTGAGGCTTGCAAACTCGGCTCCTGCCAGGGAAGTAGCACCTTTTGGGGCAGGGGCTCCGAGCAATTGCACGTTTCGGGGAAGGAACACGGAGGCCTGCAGCAGGCAGGCAAGCAGGCAGACAGACGCCGGGCAGCACGAACTGAGCGGGGCCTTGGCTTGTTGCTTATCAAGACCGTGCTCAGTTCGTGCTGCCCAGCGTCCCTCGTTCCACCGCTGCTCAGGCCCCTTTTTTGCCGCTGGAAGCACGCCGCATTAGCTGGCACTGCAGGGGGTGGTCCCACGGCAACACCGACAGTCCGGGCCGTGCGCCATCGGCGTTTCCGGTCCCGAGCCGCGGGAAATATCCGGGCCCGAGTTGTCCGCTGCAAGGACACCCCCGGGCTGGAGCAGTGAAAGCTGGTCCAGCTGGTCGTCGGGGTACAAAACCGGGCCGTGGACGGCAGGCCTTGCTCACCGGCAATGTTGGAGTGTTCCACGCTGACCGGTAGGTCTTCCGTGCCGCTCCGCTCGGTCCACTGGCTTCTGGCTGCGGGGCTGCCTCCCTCCGGAGCTGTCTTTCCCCCCCTCCCATCTATGTTGAGCCCACGGGGCTTGTCAGGCGGACGGCGTCCCACAAACCAAAGAAGTTGAACCAATCAATTCAAACTTCTTTCGCGAGAAGTTTGAATTGATTGGTTCAACTTTTTTAGTCCCATTTTTTTTTGGGCACTGCACATGGCTGGGAGCCGTAGGAGACGGCTAAAAGAGCCGCATGCGGCTCCGGAGTCGCGGGTTGCCGACCCGTGGTATAGGGTTTCTTGTCTGAGCAGGGGGTTGGACTAGAAGACCTTCAAGGTCCCTTCCAACTCTGTTGTTGTTATTATTATTTATTATATAAACCAACAGTATATTCTGTCCTTTTACTTCTAACAGTTTTAATTTATAGCTCAAATATTTTGTAGGATTTAATTTCTCTTCATTTTTTCTTTATCCTATCACACAGACTTTAATAAGTCTGTTTTGTAAATCCAATAAGAAAAAGATATCCAGATTATTTTTTTAATTTACCATTTCTTTTGATTTTTAAAATATTAGCCATTTTGGTTGTTTTCAATATATCTAGCAACACATCTTTTTCCAAGTTAATGTTGGCCTGTTATTCAAAAATGAGCTTTCAGTACCATCTCTAGCTCGTCAGATAAAAATTTGTTCCAAATTTATTATTTCCACATAACTTCTTTTGGATATAATCTATAGAGGCAAACATCATGCCTGATACTTGATATTGTGGCTAATGATTTCTGGCTCATTTTTAATATTTTTAGTGTTGTAATATTTTCATTTTAGGTTCCAGTTAATACCACACTACAATGCCTTGGTAAGGCCACACTTGGAATACTGCAACCACTTTTGGTCACCACAATGTAAAAAAAGATGTTGAGACTCTAGAAACAGTACAGAGAAGAGCAACAAAGATGATTAGGGGACTGGAGGTTAAAACATATAAGGAAAGGTTGATGGAATTGGGTATGTCTAGTTTAATGAAGAGAAGGACGAGGGGGGACATGATAGCAGTGTTCCAATATCTCAGGGGCTGCCACAGAGAAGAGGGAGTCAAGCTGTTTTCCAAAGTACCTGAAGGCAGGACAAGAAGCAACGGGTGGAAACTAATCAAGGAGAGAAGCAACCTAGAACTAAGGAGAAACTTCCTGACAGTTAGAACAATTAACCAGTGGAACAACCTGCCTCCAGAAGCGGTGAATGCTCCAACACTGGAAGTTTTTAAGAAGAAACTGGAAAGCCATTTGTCCGAAATGGTATAGGGTTTCCTGCCTGAGCAGGAGGTTGGACTAGATGACCTCCGAGGTCCCTTCCAACTTTTTTTTTTTTTATTATTATTATTATTATTATTATTATTATTATTATTATTATTATTATTATTATTATTATTATAACACAAAATATGGGCTTTCGTTTTTTCCCCTCTGACTAAAATCTTTACTCCCTTCTAATGTCCAGTTTTAAAATCATAGAATTACTTATGTTTGTTTTATCTTAAAAAGCCAAAACAGATCTATTTCCCACAGGAAGCTACTCGTTCTTTATAATTAATTCCAAAATACTATTGTAAAAGTTTATATCTTTCAAATGTATACCCTTAATCCATTCATAACTTTCCAAGATCAAAATCTTATTTAGCTTTTTGCTGTTTATTTCAAATTCTTTAAATTTTTAAGTTTATAATTAAAAGTCTCTCATTCAGAATTGAAGGTAAACTCCCCCAATGTTTTCAAACTTCTTGATTCAAGGGTCTCTAATAGCTTAAGAGTAGTTAATAAGCAATTTCCCAAAATGATTGCAAAGTGACCTATTCTCTGTTTTAAGGAATAGTTCCAGTATATATGTGAAAACTATTTTGAAAAGCCTCTACATTGTAAAAATGAAAATATAATGCAAATAAGTTTCTATATAAACTAAATTTCATGATAAGCTTAAAGATTGTATTTAGTTTATATGGCTATCTATTGTTATACAGTATATACAATTATTTCTATTACTTTATATTCTTTTGTGTAGGTTTTTTACATTAACTTTACGTTAATTTTCTTTGTTTGTAAGTTCCCAAATTATCTTGAGAGTTTTTGAACGTATGTGTTACTGAAGAACATCATGAGAACATGGTATGCTTTCTTTTCCTGCTCTGCATGTCATGATTATTCTTTTTTCTTCTTCTTCCTAATGCTCTCCCATAAGTGAGGGGTCTGCTTTTTTCAGACCAACCAAGTGTTGATCCATTAGTTGTAACAAAAATCGACCAATAAGCTTGTCACCTGAGCCTGCCATCATGGGCTGAGAGAGAATGACTGGCCTAAAATCATCCAGCTAGTTTACAAGCCTAATTGGGACCACAGCTCAGAGGTTCCTGGTTTCTACCTTAACCGTTAGAACAAACTGGCTCTCCTTCCATTTTTCTCTTATTAAACTTGTTATATTTGTTTCTAGCAGTCTACATCTCAGTGTGCAGTTCATAGTTTAGATCAGGGCTTTTCAACCTTTTCACCCATTGTACCACTTTTAGGATATGGCAATATCCGAGTACCACCAGTCGCCTAGCAAGGTGTCAAAAACTTGATGACCAAAAAGAAAGAAAGAAAGAAAAAAGTGATAAAGTACAGGTAGTTTTCAACTTACAACAGTTTGCTTAGTGATGTTTGAAGTTACAATGGCACTGAAAAAAGTGCCCCCCAAGCCACAGCCAAGCAAGACATCTGCCTGCCCACCCGGCGGCGCTCTTTCTCCTATCCGAGGTTTTCATTGTGAGCATTTCTGTTGAGAATTGGCAGTGGGGGTGGGGTGGGGGGTGTTTGGTTTTTATTCCCCCCGTCTGCTGGGTGGTTGCAGCAGGTTTTGGTCACTTCACATGACCCTGGGACACTGTGACCGTCATAAATATGAATCAGTTGCCAAGCATCTGAATGTAAATCACAAGACCCTGGAGATACTGCAACATTCCAGCTGATCAGCACTTCTTCTGGGCTTAGCAGAAGCACCAGGATCAGCACCAAGCTCCAGCTGGAGCCTGGCACTGATCCTGGTGCTTCCGCTGAGCCCTGACAGCCCCGAAGAAGCTCCGATCAGCTAGAAAGTGGCACTGATCCTGGCGCTTCCGCTGAGCCCTGACAGCCCTGCAGCTCCAGCCATCTCTCGCTAAGGCTTGTGCGGTGCTGCCACTGGTTCAGCTCATTCCCCTCCCCCGCTACCACTTTTCTAGGATAGTCGCGTACCACCTGCCAGGTGGCACCCGTACCACTGGTTGAAAAGCTCTGGTTTAGATTACCGACAATGCAGAACACCCATATGCAGAAAATATAAATTAACTTGTGTTTGTTCTCAGAGTTATAAAACCCTAACATTAACCAGACTAAATTCATCATGTATTTGATAATTATAAATGTAGATCCAGCTTACACAAGAATTTTTAGCATTTTAGCAATAACACTACTACTTTGCTCTGTAGTCCGTTTGGAAAGCTTCTTGAATGAAAGCTCAAATAAGCAAATAAGATTTTTACCGTGTGAATTCTTCCTTCATTTTGCATACCATTTTGCATCAGAAAATGTTACATGCCTGGCAAAAAAATGTGCTAAGAGACTTGTAACTTTGGAACTGTGTTGAGTGTTTTCCTGATAAACTGTTCCAGGAAACAGTGAGATTAGTTGTGTTCTTTGACATGTTTTGAGTGCTGGATGAACACAAAGGCAAAGACAAATGAAGGAGAGATAAAAGGCTGTAATGCCAATTGAGGTACTGTTCAGTTACAAATAATTCTAGAGCTGGATTATTTCCATTTTAGCAGCAGTTATTGACTAGAGGCCAGAGATTGTATTTGTTACTTTAGTTATGGTTTTTCAACTGTGTTTTATACAAGGGAACATTCCAGCTTTGAATAACTTATTATAATTTACTGAAACAATTAAGAATAATCACTTTCAAATTTTAGATGTTCATTCTCAGCATCATACTTTCTGATTAATTATTAGTATATACTGTCTAGAATTTACCGTTAGCTTTTCTTAACTTGTATCCATAGAAAATTTAAAACATAAGTCATGGCAAAATTTTGGGTACTGCATATGCCAAAGAAATGCTGAGAGGGAGAGGAGCTAACATAGAGAGATGTTGTTATACTGTACCGAGTGATGGCAAGGAACATTTAATGTGGCTTGTGTCAAAGGATAGGATTCAGTATCTCTAAGGACGTTACCACCTATAAATGATGATCACCTATAAAACCTTCATGACATACACCCTGGTTATTTATGGGACTGCCTGTCTGCATTACTTTCTACTCACTTGCTATGGTTGAGCAGATTGGATACACTCAAGGTCCCTTCATTCAAATGTCTTCTCATGGGACCAAGGAAGTGTGTTGCATCTCTTTCCTCTGAAATAATATTCCTGCAGATATATGGATGGTGCCACTCTCTTAGGGTTCTGGAAAGTCCTTTAAGACCTGGCTCAGTTCCTAGACTTGGGGTTTAATCTGTGGAGTTAATCTCTGTGGAGACCCTGACATGTTTTTGACTATAATGGTAGTGTCTTTTTTTGGGATACAATGTTTTGTTATTATGTTTTTTATTGTTTCAGTTACATATGTTGTAAACTACCCAGAATTAAGAGTTTGGGAATGGATGACCATAATAAATTTAAATCATCATCATCCCCCCTGAACTGCAACACTGTGATATATATTTTTTTCATTAATTAATAGCAGTCCTGTGGAGATGCACTTATTGTATACTCATGGCATTCAGTTGGTTTCAGTGATTTTTGTGGGAGATCTAAGTCTTTCTCCAGCACTGAGATGGAGACTCCACCATTGGGTAGTAGACTGTATTCCTGCCCAATCAGATCAAGTCAGCCAAAGTTGCCACGCCCGTCCTGGACCCTAGACTCCAGTCTTTGACTTGATCTTGCCCAAGACAGACGTTGCAAGTTTGGCTCTAGGCAGGTATTATTTCTCAATGGTGGAATTTCCACTCCCCT
>NW_015396544.1:12153-15824 GCF_001527695.2 Protobothrops mucrosquamatus
GAAACAAAAGGTTAAGCTTTTTACCTTTTTCTCACTATACATTTTCATTTTTCTTAATGGACTAATTGCACTTTCAGCAAGTATAAATCCTGTCAGAAGTTAGCTACTTTTCTAGATGATAAATATGACAAGATAGCTTCTTTCCCTTGTGAAAGGCTTGTTTTTCTACCTGTCAGTGGACTATACCTCTTCATAAGATAGAATCTATATTTCACTTGGTTTTAGTATTCAGCTACGTTTTCCTGGCTATTCCAGATTGATTGTTAATTGAAATTGGAAGAGTCTTCTTTCATGCAGTGGAAGCAGTCTTCATCTTAGGAAACCCATCTGCTGAATCTTTTCATACAACCTTTGGAAAAAAAATATTCAATTGTTCGGTAGCTTAGAGTACTTTATTTCATAGTTAGTTTCATAGAGCCGATTTGGTCAGCGATTAAGGTGCCAATGAATATTAGCCACAGTTAAATCAAAAAATCTTTCGCAGTACCCTTTTCAATCTTGGAAACTGTTCTATCTGTAAACAAATTACTAGTCTACAAGGACAGATTATTTATCTAGGGTCTGTAATCTCTGCTCTTCAGGCACAAACTAGGTGTCCGGTTCAGCCCTTCTACTCAATTGAGCCTCCGTGCTATCAGCCCCCTCTACCACAAAGATCCTGCAGGAGAAGGGCAGTATGGACAACCGTGGGATCTGGCAGGGTAAGAGCTGTGAACCACAAACACAAAGCTTTCGGTGTGTCCCTGCACAACAGATACAGTGCCCTTGCTGACCTTAATAGGGACATTAAGGAGACAGGTAAAGGTATTTGTGATGATAACTCAAATGAGCAGGGGATCATGGTCTGAGATGAAGAATTTGTTTTCGACAGGGAGAAGTGTGAATCAGGTATTACACATCAGTCATGCAAGAACAGAAAGGCATCCAAAAAGAGAAGCCACCTTCTGGTTGGTGATTCAATTATAAGGGATGTAAATTTAGGAAAGGACACAGAGGTTTCGAAAGAGGTCAGGTGTCTTTCAGGTGCTACTGCCAGTAGGGACAAGAAGTGTATTTGTAAAATAATCAAGAATGGCAGCAAGGACTGTGATGTGGAGGCTATTGTACATCTTGGCACTAATCTGTCTCAAAAAGATGTACTCTCTGTGCAGAATGATTTCCAGAGACTGGGGCAGGAACTTAGCAGAATAGGCTGTAGGCTTATTTTTTTCAGAGGTTCTACCAATGCATAAGGAGCAAAATGGAAAAGGCCAGCGTATAGCACAATTCAATATGTGGCTAAAGGAGTGGAGTAAAGGGGAAGGCTTTGGATATATTAGTCATGATGTCAGCAGCTGGTCCAATGAAAAAATGTACAAAAGAGATGGTTTGCATTCATCAAAGAAAGGGACTGAGTTACTCGGCTATAAATTCACAGATTTTCTGGAGGAATATTTAAATTAAACAGTGGGGACAGTGAGCTAATTGATACAGAACATCCCTGTCCCCGGAAATCTAAAAATTATAGGGCTATCAGTGCATGTAACACAGATGTGTGTGTGCACAAGAACATCAACCTTGCTGTCAAGCAAAATCAAGCTTCTAATAGCGAGTGCCACACAAAGTGCACTAACCAAACAGGTGGTAAGACAATAGGAGAACTCAGGCACCACACAGGTTATGTAGAAAGTAAACACAGGGCCGGTCATAAAGGACTCAAATGTCTATACACCAATGCACAGAGTATGAACAGCAAACAGAGTGAACTAGAAATTCACGTTAATGAGGGCAGTTGTGATATTGTTGCCATTACGGAAACATGGTGGGATGAAACCCACAAATGGAACACACAGCTAGAGGGATTTAAATTATTTAAAAGAAACAGACCAAATAAAAGAGGAGGTGGAGTTTCTCTCTATATAAGAAATAACTACATCTCTACAGAAATAGAGCACAACAATGATGAAAACGGTCTTGAATGCATTTGGGTCAATATAAAAGGGGGGGAAATGACATTGCCATAGGTGTATACTATAAGCCACCAAACCAACCAGAGGAAATAGATGAACTTTTTGCTAGTCAGCTAACTAAGGTATGTAGGAAGCACATCACAATAGTAATGGGGGACTTTAACTACCCTGACATCAACTGGGAGACAAACTCTGCACCAAACTCTTATCAAACAGATTCCTGACAAACCTAGCAGACAACTTTGTCTCCCAAAAAGTAGAGAAGGGAACTAGGGGATTAGCCATTTTGGATCTAATTCTCACTAACAGATGAAATGATAGAAGGTGTTGAAGCCATAGGAACCTTGGGAGGAAGTGATCATGCAATATTGGAATTCAACATTATGGAAGCACAAGCAATAGAACACAGTCAAACTAGAGTCTTGGACTTCAAGAGAGCTAATTTCAATAAACTTAGAGAGGGTTTGGGAAGGATTTCATGGATGAGAATCCTCCAGGGGAAAACAACTCAAGATGCTTGGGAAATTTTGAAAAGTGAGATAATAAAAGCCCAGTCTAGCACAATACCAACAAAGAGAAAAAATAACAGCTCTCAAAAGAAACCAGCATGGCTGCACAAAGAACTCTCTGATAAATTGAAAGATAAAAAGGACAAGTATAGAAAGAGGAAAGAGGGACACATAACTAAGTCAGAATATCAGCAAATAGCCCGAGCCTGCAAAGATGAAGTGAGGAAAGCTAAGGCTCAAAATGAACTAAGGCTTGCGACAAAAGTCAAAAATAGCATAAGAAGCTTCTTTCAACATGTAAAAAAAAAGAAAAAAGTGAAGGAAACAATTGGTCCATTAGTGGGTGAAAGTGGCAAGAAGGTGACAAGCAACAGGGAGAAAGCAGAACTATTTAACTCGTTTTTCGCATCTGTCTTTACACAAAGGAAAAAAGCAGACCAACTTATCAAAAATAGTGCCATAAAAAACATTATAGAAACACAAGTTAAGATAGGCAAGAAAATGGTGAGCACCTGTCCAGCTAGACGAGTTCAAATCACCAGGACCAGATGGATTACATCCCAAGGTTCTTAAGGAACTGGCAGATGTGATTTCAGAACCACTGAACTATATTTTTCAAAGATCCTGGAGCACTGGGAAACTACCAGAGGACTGGAAAAAAGCTGATGTAGTTCTCATCTTCAAAAAAGGGAAAAAAATGGATCCAGGAAATTACAGACCTATCAGCCTGACCTCAATACCTGGGAAGATTCTGGAAAAGATAAACAACGAATCAGCGAATACCTACAGGCAAACCAAGTCATTACTAAAAGCCAACACAGGTTTGTCAAAAACAGATCATACCAGACAAACCTTATTGCATTCTTTGACCAAGTGACAAAATTAGTGGACCAGAAGAATGCTGTGGATATAATTTACTTGGACTTCAGTAAGGCATTTGACAAAGTAGATCACAACCTACTACTTGATAAGATAGAAAAATGCGGGTTAGACAGCATTACCACCAGATGGATCCGTAGCTGGCTGACCGGCCGTACTCAGCGTGTGGTCCTCAATGGAACCGCATCTACATGGAGGGAAGTGTGTAGTGGGGTGCCCCAGGGCTCTGTTCTGGGCCCAGTGCTCTTCAACATCTTCATCAATGATTTGGACGAGGGGATAGATGGGGAACTCATCAAATTTGCAGACGACACCAAGCTGGCAGGAATAGCCA
>NW_015396545.1:0-4855 GCF_001527695.2 Protobothrops mucrosquamatus
GAAATGATATAGGGTTGGACTAGAAGACCTCCAAGGTCCCTTCCAACTCTGTTATTCTGACTTCTGGATAGAACTGGTGAAGGTCCCAACTAAGATTTGTAAAAAAAATTAATACTAATAATACAAGCAATTACTGTTCGTTCTCTCTCTCTCTCTCTCTCTCTCTCTCTCTCTCTCTCTCTCTCTCTCTCTCTCTCTCTCTCTCTCTCTCTCTCTCATATTTATGGAAATAACTTTTAAATTACAAAAGCTTTTTTTTAAAAAAAATTAATTAGCTTAATATAAATAGATGTTTTTGCCACGTGTGTTGTCATTGGATGTCATTCATGATCCCTTCAATTTACGCAGATCAAAGTTAATATTTGTTGAAGCAGAAATGGAGGAATAAACATTTGCTTGCTAATTATGAGGCTGGATTTTTTTAATGGTTTGGAAAACCTTAATTATAAATGATCAGAGCTGATCTTTGTAGAGTCGACTGGGAAAGGAAGGACTTTGAAAATGAACAGGGGTTTTTCCGCCACTCTTACATAAGTCACTCCTGGGATTGAATCTCTCCTTTCAAAAGGTGATGTTTTAATAGACTTTGAAACTTGAAAAAAAGTGATTTCTGTCTGGCACTACTTGAAAGAAGAGAAAGATTTGGGGTTTTTCTTTTCTCCCGTTTTTTTTTGAAGAGCTCTGCAGGTGAATTAAAAATGCTCCCCAACTGTGGGGGGGGGATACATTTGAACAATATGAATTGATAATGCAATCCCAAGGTTTTTAATTAGGGATCTATTCTAATATACTTTCTTCCAAAGCTTCCTCCAACTCTGAAAATGACATTTCCAAAAGCCAGCGATACTTTTTCAGATTCTGGAAAGCGTTCTCGTTGGGATGGTGAAATCTGAAAAGGAGACAAAAGGTCAAATTGGTGAATAAAACTCCAGGTAGTCCTCGAATTACGAGCCCAAATCGAGCCCAACATTTCTGTTGCTAAGTGAGACAGTTTTTAATTGAGATTTGCTCCCTTTTATGACCTTTCTTGCTAGAGCTGTTAAGCAAATCACTGCAGTTAGTAACACGGTTGTTAAGTGAATCTGGCCTGCTTGTCAGAAAGTCGCAAAAAGGGATCAGATGACCCGGGGACACTGCGACAGTCATAAGGACGAGTCAGTTGCCAAGCGTCTGAATTTTGATCCCGTGACCACGGGGATGCCGTAGCGGTTATCAGTGTGAAAAATGGTCATAAAATCACTTTTTTTCAGTGCTGTTGTAACATTGAATGGCCACTAAATGAATGTCATAAGCAGAGGACTACTTGTAAAACCAAAACCACTGCACTATCAGAGGGGTATTTTCAGATCCTTGGAAAAATGATGTAAAAACGTGAAAGGTTTTGGGGGTGTTTTTTTTTTTTTGCAAAATGGAAAGGGCTATAAAAATCAGTATTCTTCCAAAATGCTGGGTCCTTGTCTCTCCCAGTCTTAATTGCTTGGCTTAAAAACACAAAAGTGCTACTTTTGAACCCATGCATCTAAGTAATGATGTGGTTTCTTGACACTCCATTTGCATTTGTAATAATGTTAATGGTAAGAAACGACCGAAACCTTTATTTAAACTGCAAAGCAGTATTTTGGTTCCTGTTTATTTGCTCTCAAATTTGGACTCTGTCCCCGATAGACTTTTCTGTTTCCTCCTTGTAGAGCAGGGGTGTCAAACTCACCACGTCACGTGACATGTTGCGACGTATCACGACTTTTCCCCCATTGCCGGAACTGGGGTGGGCGCGGTTACGGTACGATGCATCCGGCCCGCGGGCCAGCAGTTTGACACCCCTGTTGTAGAGAATGGGAATTCATCATGCATACCTGAAAGGTATTGAAATAACAGGTGAGAGGTGGGGGAGGGCAGGGGCTGGCAATGTTCAGCAAATAATGTCTCTTAGACCAGTGTTTTTCAACCTTGGAAACTTTAAGATGGGTGGACTTCAACTTTTATCTTCCTTCCCTCTCCTCTCCGCTTTTATCTTCCTCCCCCCTTCCCTCCAGTGCTACTCTCAAGCCACAGAATTTAACTTCCAGACCCTGCCCTACATGGCCTCCCAGAGGAGACCCCTGGCCCATTAAGCTGCTTGCCAGCCATCCGATTAAAATTCAGCTTGGTCCTTGCACATCCCGGAGGGGCCGACTGACCTAAAATGCCAGGGAGAAGCCTGCGACATGCAGAGATTCTGTGCGCGGGAAGCCTTAGTTGACGGAGGTAGTAAATAGGGAGAAGAGCTTCATACGTCACTGGCAGCAACAGGAGGCGGTCTCGCTTTGGGTGTCATTCAGTTGGGTTTTTTTAAAGATAGTTAAGTTGAGCTTTGCGTATCTGTTAATAATCTACTGATTAACCGATTTATATTGGGGAACAAATGTTGGTATCCCAGCAGGGGAAGTAATTGGCTGCATTTACAGGCCTTTGACCCTCTCGACACAGATGGCATTCCACGATGCCAAGCAGATGCCGCAACTGATCTCTGGGGAGCCCAGCAACAGCTCCTCTGTGGGGCTCCGTAATTAAATTTGAACACCCCTGCTGAGAATTGGAGGCTACCTGGAATAATTTTCAGGGCTGCTTGGCAGCTTCGTAGAGTTGGCTTCGAGGCATTGCGAGTGGAGTTTCTGCTCCAAGGTTTGCAGACGGGGCCAGGCCAGGAGCAGCAGAGGAAGAAAAACGGCTATTCCTTTGGGAGTGGAGGAAAGCTTTGGGGAGGCGGAGCGATGGGAAAGCCGGTGGAAGGGCTGAGGTCCTAAATTCAGATATAATAAAAACAAGCTGGATGACCCTCTCTAGCTTTAAATTGGACCAGGCTGATTTTATGCCACCTGCTAACTATTCTGATTTATATTTACTGTAGATACAAAAACCCCTTTTCTTTGCAAATAGGGAGCGCGTTTTAAAATTAGTAGCCAGGTGATCCTCAACGTATAGCCACAAGTGAGAGCAGAATTTCCATTGCTAAAGCAGTTGTTAAGTGAGCCGTGCTTTTTTATGACCTTCTTTCCAGGATTGTTAAGTAAATCAGAGTGATTGTAAGGGAATCCAGTTTTCCCGATTGAATCTCCCTGTCAGAATCTGGTGTTATGACCCAGGTAGTCAAGGCAAGGCCGGCCTCTAAAGCAGGGGTCCTCAACCTTGGCAACTTTAAGACTTGTGGACTTCAACTCCCATATTATCTCTAACACCATTTTGTGAGTGTGCCCACATCCTCCAGACCCTAGAATGCCCCTGGCTCAAATTGGCAAGGAATACTTGCCCGAGTCTCTCTAATGCTCCTAGAATAAATGAAGTGGACTCTGTTTAACGTCAAGAGTAAAATCTTCCAGTCAAGATTTTGACTTTTTAAAGTCTCCAAAGTACACACGAAGAAAATATTTTTAACATTATTGTTAATCTACATCACTTAGATCAACTCCTAAATACTTGGAGCAACTACTTCTGAGCGATTCAGCTACCAGTGACGTAGATTCTTCCTCTCTCCAAAGACCACGGGAGACTTTGGATACAAGCGAAGTCTGACTTTTAATGCTAATTAATTCATGTGACTCAAGTATTCCCAAGTTTGTAGTTTAAATCAGATCATAATATCTGAGGTTAAACCATTTTAATGAAATATGGGAACGCAATTCCCAGCTCCTGTTTTCAAAAATAAAGGGGCTAGAGACAGCTACAGATATGGGAAAATATTAAAAGCAAAACAAAACTGGAAGAATAACAACCAAGCAAGCCACAATATTGTATAAAATTACTCCAAACTTCCAACCTCATATTAATAAAAAAAACACCCCCAACCTGCTTTGCGAATTCTGTTGGCTCCCGTCTTTCTTCTGCGGTCATTTTTTTTCCAGATGAGCCCGGGGTCAGACCTTCATTCCTTCATTTTACCCACCTGCTCAGGTTTTTATGAAAAACAATCTTAGCTGCCAATGGGGACCTTGGATAGATTCAGCCCTCTGGAGTGTTCTCACTTCTTGATGCTCTTCCAGTTGTCTGGCAAATTTCATAACTGTATCAAGAGGAACCGAGCAGTTCATTGAATTAATTTCTCCGAGGCAGTTCCACAGGGCGTGTAGAAAATACAATGGTTTTTCCTGCTTTTTAAAGCACTGTGTACTTCCTTTCCCTGGTGACATCCTGCGAGTAAAAACTAATATTACTACAATGTTGAGACATTGTATTTGGCAGTGCTCAAAAGAGGTATCATAAAAGCAATCAGGGAAAAATGGATTTCCGAGGGAAAAGGCTGTCAGGAGAACACGTGGAGCATACGTTGCACATTCGGTGAGCGAGGCAGTCTGCACCCCGATGGAATGAAAAGCTTGTGAAAATCTCTCCTAAGTTCTCACAAAGTCCGCCACATTAAAAAAAAAGCAAAACACAAGGCATAAGTACTTTGAAATACATAATCAGAAACACGATTTGGGAATACGTTGCAAAAATCACCCTTGAAAATAGGATTTGTTCAACTGAACGAATTTCACTCTTCCCCTGTGCTCTGGTCTGTTTCCGTTACACGCAGCAAGGAAAGTTGAACCGTTTCTTGCATTTGGAATCTGTAGTTTCTCCTTAAAAGTCTGATCCTTGGGTCTCAAAGGTACTTTTTCAAAAGGCAACTGGACTGTTTCTTTCTTATTTATTTATTTATTTATTTATAATTTAATTTATACCCCGCCCTTCTCCTCATGGGACTCAGGGCGGCTAACAGCCTCATAAAAACTACAATACAAATACAATAATTAAAAGCCGAATTAAAAAGAAATATTTAAACAGGCCGATCAATTAAAATTATCCTTAAAAATCCCCTGAAACTTTAAAATCATTAAAA
>NW_015396545.1:5322-8158 GCF_001527695.2 Protobothrops mucrosquamatus
CCCTGGTCACGGCCGACAAATGATCTTCTAGTGTCAGCCGTGGATCCAGGAGGACTCCCAGATTGCGCGCCCTCTCTGAGGGGGCCAAAAATTCGCCCCCTATAGACAGCGATGGAACCAACTGACTATGCCGGGGCGCCGGCAGCCACAGCCACTCGGTCTTGGAAGGGTTGAGTCTGAGTCTGTTCCTTCCCATCTTGAGGGAGAAGAAGAAGAAGAAGTTTCACTTCTCATCCAAGAAGCTTCATTTGTTCTGGCAGGATGGTGGGGGCAATGGAGAGATTAGTTCTGACAGTGTTAATGTGGATAGAAAGGACCACTGGTTTGAAAGAGTGGTAAACATTGAGCAGCCCTCTCTCAGCACCTATCTCCTGTCTGTAACACTGTCCTCTCAGCAGCCCCAAGAAGATTACACCCCCATTTGCACTTGATTCAGGTAACTCTGAGGGCACAGATAAACCCCCAAGTGGCCTCAAGAGCTCTCAGAGAGAGTACTAACAACCAGGTGACTGCAAAGAAATACGATCTTTCCCCCCAGCCCATCCTGTCAGGATTAATCCCTCCATAGCGCCCCACCATCCCGCCAGTATTGATGAAGCTTCTTGGATGAATAGCAAAATATCTTCAAGGAAAAACAAAGTCCAGTTGCCTTTTGAAAAAAGCACCTTTAGAGAGCCATGATCTGGATGACTGAGAATCTTCACAGACATTGATCCTTGAATGTTTTTCCTCTATGCCTTGCCAAAGTTTTACTTTGGATTTAATTGAGCAAAAGCCTGGTCTGGGGACCCATCACAGTTGACCGTTTAAGACCCCTCTTCCCCAATTTTGCCCTGGCACAAAGGTTTGGTCTAGTATCCTGGAATTCCCAAACACTAGGGGCGTTTCTGATTCAAACAGATGCGTTTTCCTAGAATTTTTATTACTTAATCTCTTTGACTCTTCCTCTTTTGTTGAGTTGTATCTGGAATTATCTCATTGCAGATTCAAAAGAATATATTTTGGGTCATGGTTCTTTCTTCTGTCTACCCATGAAGACTTTGAACGTGGCCAGTCCGTAACTACAAAGGATTCAGAGCATACCAAGGTGAGATGGTTGAAATTCAAGTTTGCTTCAACTGGCTTTCTTTAGTTGAAAGAAGTCTCTCTGGTCTTAAATAGGGGTTCCTGTATAGGGTCTCCTGCTTGCGCAGGGAGTTGGACTAGATAACCTCCAAGGTCCCTTCCAATTCTGTTATTCTCTTACTAAGATACAAATTGACTGCAGCAAGAGCAAACTTAGCCTCACATTGGAAAAGAGATACTTTGCTTACTATATTGTCTGTAAGACTAATGCAAAATTAACGCTATTCATAATACTGTAGAAATTTGCCAAATTTAAGCAGGAATGAGTGCCATATGTACAATATATCACAGAGCAAGGCAGTTTAAACATTTGGGGTATATTTTTAGAAGTTAAACAGAAACTAACAGCAGTTACGAATGTTTGATGCAAAGTTCAAATATCACTTCAAAGTAGTTTAACTTTTTCTTTTTGCAGTTTTTAAATATAGCAGTCTTTTTCTTTTATCTTTCTTTGTATTTCAATAATTTAATAATAAAACATATGGATTAGTAAAAAAACAAGAGAGACTTATCCAGGGAACAGAACAAGCTAAGCAATTGTAACAGTGCAGAGACAAAAGAAACCTTTTTGAACTTCAGTTAAATAAAATCTTCCTTTTCTGACTCTTAAAAAAGATCTGAACGTTCAATTGACTGATTGTTGGTCAAATAATAGCCGAGAAATATAGCAGCTTAGTTCAACGTTTCTTCACCTCAGCAACTTTAACGTGTGTGGACTTCAACTCCCAGAATTCCCTAGCCAGCTGGGGAATTTTGGGAGTTGAAGGCCACATATCTTAATGTTGCTGAGGTTGAGAAATGCTGGTTAACTAATAAAATAACAACCACTATCAAAATGAAGCAGAGCTCTTTGTATCAGGAAAAAAAGTCAAAAGCGTTTTATTTAAAAACTGAGGGTGGAACTGCCTAAAAATCATTGGGTTTGAGAATCAATAGCTTTATTAATAGTTGATCCCTGGAGAAGAGAGGATTAAATATTTGAATATATGGGCTTGGTCATGGATCCTTCTTTCCTTCTTATGAGTAGAACTGAAGATGAATGAATTCGGTTTTGGGGTCTTTTTTTCTTCTGCATCCTTTCAAATGCTAAAATAGGCATGAACTTGAAATATAACCGGTTGATTTAGCAGGAAACAGTGGCCTGTTTGTCCAACGTTGTTTTTTTTTCTTTATTTAGACACAGCAAAGATGGTTTTCCTTCTCTTGTGGTGGAATTTCAGAGGCTTTGTGCTCTCTCTCCTTCTAAAAACAAGCCTCTCCTTAAACCCAGATGATCCAAATGTTTGCAGCCACTGGGAAAGGTAAGACTTATTGACTTTATTTCATTTTGTTTAAGTAGAGCATTAGCAAATACAGATATCCTTATGTCTAGGGAGATTCTCCGTCATCCAGGTCATAGTTATCCCAAAGGTCCTTTTTCAGGAGGCAACTGGACTCTCTTGTTTTTCTTTGAAGACGCTTCGCTTCTCATCTAAGAAGCTTCTTCAGTTCATGCATACATACAGACATACATATGTGTATGTGTGTGTGTGTGTGTATACACACACGTATGCATACACACACAGAGACTATATAATATGGCGCCCTAGAATCGCAATAGGATAGATGTTATAATTCGATAGCTAAACATCTAGCTGCACTGAGATAATTCACATTCCTGAACTATATATTTGTGTTTGTGTGTATACTGTGTTTTATTAGTATTGCATAT
>NW_015396546.1:0-2355 GCF_001527695.2 Protobothrops mucrosquamatus
GCTTCAGGCCAGAAAGTAGGAGACTGTAAGTTTCAGTACTGCCTTAGGCACAAAGCCAGCTGGGTGACCTTGGGCTACTCACTTTCGGACCCACGAAGCAAACAAGGATAAACCACTTCTGAAAAACCATGCCAAGAAAACTGCAAAGACTTGTTCAAACAGTCTCCAATAATCGGACACAATTGAAGGAGAAAAAAAACCCCAGACATTATCAGCAAGCATATGAGTTTGCTCAAACAGCAAATTTAGCAACAGAAAACATATGCTGATAATGGACATTTAAGCCAGGAATGAACAACCTGGTTTCTTCCAAATGTTCTGGTCTTCTATCTGCTGTAGGCAAAACTGCCAATGTCAAGGAATTAGACACCCAGAAGGCAGCAGATTGCCTGTGTCCGAACTGAAGTCTTTTTATCCAAACAACAACAGTTCTAATAGCAACAGAAATAAACAGTTCTTAACAAAGAAACTGTGGGAAGATAAGCAGCAGTTGGATCAAGATAGTTTCTATGCTCCCCAGCACAGACTTTTCTCCTCAGAACTAAATTCATCTATCCATGCTAAATGCTGTTAAAATCTTTCTTTCTCACACACAGACACTTTCTACTTCATTCCTCTAAAGACATAAAAATGCTTCCCTCACAATTAATGTCGTTACATTAGGGATCTAAAAAATATTCCATGCATGCAGGTTCTGGTCAACATACAGAACAAAATTAGGGAGTTTCATTCCAGTATGGATTGAAATGTGGTAGTTCTGGACAAATGTGGTTTACAATGGGCAGCAAGAAGGGGAAAAAAATCCAAGATTGACTTGTGTTTTCCTTAATGCTGGTGTGTGGTACAGCAGAATCTGAGAGAGAAAGGGAGGCAGGTAGAGGGTGTGACATTATCATCAGTGGCTGGAGACACTCAGGCTGGGGAGGAAAGGAAGATGCTGGGAATTCAGGATCCAGAAGGATATGTTTGGAGCCTGTTTCTTCCTGCTGGGATCATCTCAGGAATAAGCAGGCACATAGGCCAATACACTTGTGGCAGGTCGTAGCTGATGGAAGGCAGAGAGAGGCAGGCAAGATGCTGAGAAGATGGAGGGAGAGATAGGCCAGTGCATATGCTACGTGGAAGAGGAGAGGAGAGAGGAGGCTATGTGCACCATTCTGGCTATATTCACTTCTTAAAATAATTCTGGGATCCTACAAGGTTTGTTTCAGATTGAAACTTGAAACAACACAAACATTTTAGATTTTCCTTCTTTTGTGTGTGTGTTAAACTATAATTGATCCAAAATGGTTCAGCAAAACTTCCAGGATACAAAATTTTGTTTCATGTTCAAAATAAAACAATGTTTTATGCACTCATCCATGCTGTGTGCAACCTAGATTTGCAGCATAACACAGATGCTGGAAGTTTTTCTACTTAATAGCAGTTCTGTTCAGCTGTATTGTATTTATATGTAAGGGTGTAGGTATACACATATGTTGTATATAGCATGTTTATATGTGTGTTGTGTATGTGTACACTTCTGAGAGCAGGCAACAGAATATCTTTTTTAATGTGCGCCAGTGTGCCCACAGTAAAAAATGATAATAAAGATTATCTATCAATAGCAATAAGACTAAAATATTACCGAAAAATATGTCTATGAATGATAAAGATATTTTAGTTACGCTTACAGGTTTTGAAATGGTTAAAAAGGTAAAATACTTGGGAGTTTATATTACAGCTTCTAATGCTAAATTGTATAAAAATAATTATGAAACTTTATGGGTAAAGGTGCAAAAGGATTTAAATGATTGGAAAAAATTACAATTATCTTTGCTGGGGAGAATTTCAGCGGTAAAAATGAATATTCTTCCAAAATTTCTTTTTTTGTTTCAAATGATTCCTATTTTAAAAAAAGATGTTAATTTAGAGGACTGGCAAAAGGGTATTAATAAGTTTATTTGGGCGGGCAAGAAGCCAAGAGTTAAGTTTAAGATTATACAAGATGTATGGGAACGAGGAGGGCTTAAAGTCCCGTACTTAAAATTGTATTATGATGCGGTGGTTTTGACACCGATTAGTGATTGGTTAAATTTAACAAATAGAAATATACTCTCTCTTGAAGGATGGGATTTGTTATTTGGTTGGCAGGCATATTTAATTTATGATAAAATGGTAGATAAAAATTTTAAGGCTCATATTTTAAGAAGTGCCTTATTAAGAGTTTGGAAGAAATATTATTATAAACTAAATTATAAAATTCCTATCTGGGCAATTCCAGGACAGGTAATAGAGGGGATATCTAGGGGAGTTAATTTGGATAAAGTTTCTTATAAGGAACTACTTCGTCTGGTAGGACGAGACTGGCAAATT
>NW_015396546.1:4911-8158 GCF_001527695.2 Protobothrops mucrosquamatus
CGCACGCTTGTCCCTCCGACGCTGGCGTGGATCCAGCCAAGACGTATCCTCTTCGGAGTCCGATACACCTGGCTCCTGGCCGATCCCAGAAGCACCTGGCTCCTGGCCAATCCCAGAAGCACCGGGCTCCTGGCCAATCCCAGAAGCACCGGGCTCCTGGCCAATCCCAGAAGCACCGGGCTCCTGGCCAATCCCAGAAACACCGGGCTCCTGGCCAAACTCCTCTCCGTCAGAAGGCACCGAAGGCCGCACCAGAGGGGAAGGTCCTGGAGAGGGAGGCCTGGCCATCTCCTCTCCTTCATGTTCAGAGCCTTCCTCCTCTGATGAGAGGGACCCACAGGACGGAGCCACAACAGGATCCATACAACATGCCAGGCCCAAAGAGCCCTCCTATTGGCTTAGCTTGATTGTGAACACAGCCATTTTCAAAGCAGAAACCTCTTGTTTTATTTCGGTCTTATACCTTATATTACCGATACCCCTAAACCAGGGGTAGGTAACCTCAGCTCTTTTATGACTCATGGACTTCAACTCCCAGAATTCCTGAATTCCTGGAGTTGAAGTCCATGAGTCATAAAAGAGCCGAGGTTGTCTAACCCTGCCCTAAACCAATACCCTATACATTCCTTCAGGATATAAGTTCAGATTCATAAAAAGCTGTACTTAGATTTACAGTGAGGAATTAGACCACAAAAGACAGCCAGGTAGAAAAATAGGATTGAATTCACGAATTAAATATATTGATGAACATATTGGAATTTCTGATATCAAAGATAGTTGCATGCATCAATTACAGCCTTTATTCTAACATATATCTATCCCCAAAGAGAGTGCTTTGTATCTAGAAGAACTAAACGTAGAATCCAAGAAGAAAATCTGATGTTAAAATTTTGCTCATCTCTGCTGTAAATTAGAGAGCTGAACCAGCAGCCCATCCTTATAGCCCGATTCCCCACATACCTTGATATGTTTCAGAACTTTTTCTGCAGCTCCAGACTCAAGAAGAGTTACAGTGCAACCTCCAAAACCACCACCAGTCATTCTGCTACCATAAACTCCAGGAACTTCCATGGCAGCAACTACCAGCTCATCTAATTCTGGACAACTAACTTCATAGTCATCCCTGATGGAAGGAAAAAATAAGTGATTTTTAAACAAAAATGAGAAAAAAAATCTTAATTGTCAATTACTATACGGACGGAAGGAAGCTATGCATAAGGGGGGAGAAAAAGGTTAGGAGTTATAGTAGACCTAATCAATATAATGATAGACGTGGGTTGATATTACAGAAGTACCCAATTCTCACCTTGCAGAGCTGGGCATTTTGCAGCCTTGGGCCACATCCACCTCTTTGGCTGTCCCTGTCCGGCCCGCATGAGATCAATCAGAAATTAGAAATCAAATGTAAATAAGTGTACACTATGCACACAATACAACTGATTGCTTTCATTTTGAAGGTGACTATTTTTTTTTTCAATTTACCTTTGTGCATGTGTTCGTGCCTATGCACCTTCACAGCCCTGTTGGTTCAGCCCTCCACAATAGTCTCAATTTCTCATGTAGCCTCTTGGACAATTAATTGCCCACCCCTGCATTAAAGTGTATCACTTGCAACAGACAAACTCTATGTCATTATACTGCATGTAGATCTTTGTTGATGGGATATGGAAAAAAATATGATGCGCCAAACTGACTTCATTTACTCTTAGGAAGAAACGTCCCATGTGGAACAAGTATAATTAAGGCTGACAATCTAGTCTACACTTTCTCTATTTTATTTAAAAATATGTCTTAGCTGGCCAAAGGCATGACAGATTGTGTTTATGGGTCCCTCTGATGATACACAAACAACAGTAATTTGGAATGTAAGAGGAATAAAAAGTAGTAGGTCTACATTAAAGTGTTCTTAATTCTGTGAAATCAAAGAGATGCGATAGATGTACAATAGTGGTAGTCCTCAACTTATGACCACAATTGAGCCCAAAGTTGATGTTGCTAAGTGAGAAATTTGTTTAATGAGTTTTGCCCCATTCTGCAACCTTTCTTGCCACGCTTGCGAAGTGAATCACTGCAGTTTTGCAACCGTTATAAATTTGAGTCAGTTGTCAAGCACCCGAATGTAAATCACGTGACAATTGGGGATGCTGCAGCAGTCATTAAGTGTGAAAAATGGTCATAAGTCGCTTTTTTCAGTGCCATTGTAACTTTGAACGGTCACCAAGTGAACCATTGTAAGTCGAGGACTACCTGTAAAGTGTTTTGATCTTCTGCAATAAATAGCTTTGGTGCACATGTACATCCAATCTACATACATACAGGAAAATCTTTACGTGGAAATCCAAAACTGGCCCTCTGATTCTGTAAATGTTAATTTTTTAAAAAATACAAAAGGAATAACCTAGATCAGGGCTTTTCAACCTTTTCACCCATTGTACCACTTTTAGGATATGGCAATATCCGAGTACCACCAGTCGCCTAGCAAGGTGTCAAAAACTTGATGACCAAAAAAAAAAAAAAAAAAAAAAAAAAAAAAAAAAAAAAAGGAAAAAAGTGATAAAGTACAGGTAGTCCTCGACTTACAACAGTTCGCTTAGTTACAATGTTCGAAGTTACAATGGCACTGAAAAAAGTGCCCCCCAAGGCACAGCCGAGCAAGACACCTGCCTGCCCGCCTGGTGGCGCTCTCATTCCCCTCCCCCACTACCACTTTTCTAGGATGCTCGCGTACTACCTGCCAGGTGCCAATGTACCACAGGTGGTACCCGTACCACTGGTTGAAAAGTCCTGACCTAGATTGTATATTAGCTTCAGACTGTTGCCTTACCGTAAGGAATTGTGGCTCTCTACCATCAGCTCTCCAAACCTCTTATAATTCCTGGCCTCCAGAGCCTCGGCTGCCCTAGCCGTGCGTTCAATCTCTCCGATCACATGCCTGGCTCGCCTGTACATCTCCTTACTCAGGAGGCTCCTGGACTCTGGAGAGAGAAGACGAGAAAAACAAAATGAAACAAGATTCAATTAGGGCTGAAAGGTTAAAAATGATCCCCGAGTGGAAAGTTTTGAGCTTCCAATATGCATTCTGTCACCTCCTGTATGACAGTACGGGTAGTAGTCCTCATGTACAAGGAATTGTCTTGTACAATGACCATCTGCAATTCATGACAGTCACGGAAAAGTAACTTTACAATCCATCCTAGCATTTATGGCTTTTGCAGGTCTGTAAAGCAAAGGCAAGCTGAAGTAAGAT
>NW_015396547.1:0-3043 GCF_001527695.2 Protobothrops mucrosquamatus
TATAAAACACCTGCCTGATTATAAGTGGCCTACAAAAAAAAAATCATGTACCAAAAAGAAGGAGAAGAGACACTTGTTCCCCGAGCAATCAGAAATAACAGCCGAGAAGAATAAACAGATAGATTTAATGGCAAGTTTTCCTTCCATATTTGCAGAGAAGCCAGAAATGAATCTAACAAGGTTGGGAATGGCTGTGTTGTTTTACTTCAAAAGAGCCCGTTGACTTACCGTTCCTAACTGTTTTGACATCACCGCCTATGGTCAGGTCTGGGCAAACACTGGGAGCTTTAATTAGCTTGGGTGGGACAATTCATGCTGGTGAAAGGACTCATTAGCCAATGCAAGGTGACTTTGGAAGCCGATACAACCAGGAAACTTAAAAGGGAAGAACAGAAGGGTGCAATGTATGCTGAACTGCGGGGGGGAGGGGGGAGGGGGTAAATAATAGCTGGAAAAGCTTTTTTTCTAGGCAATAAGTATTCTGCATTTTGACTCCAGCGATGTCAGGATAAGAATGTATGAAGAAATTTCATGTCCCCTATTGAAAAACAATCTTTTACATGGCCTATCTAGGTGTTTGTCAGCTCTATAATTTGAGTCTGTGAGCTATGCAATTTAAACTTTGAAACTGCTCTGAGATGGTGTTGTTGTTGTTTTTTTAAAAAAAATGGGAAATAGTAGAAACATTGTTTAAATAAAGAAATTCCTAAATTCAAATCCATTATTACTTAAAATTCATCCTAACTGTTAACAAGGCTCATTATATCACATCCCACCAATTATGTAAATCATCCTTTTTAAAGCTAAGTTTTCTGATGACCAAATAAACTGAGCTCAGTGATTTGTTAATTTACAGTTGATTAGTAAAGTCTAGAATGTTATCTAGTGTTGCTTATATTTCTCTTGGGCTTTTTTTTTTTTAACTAGATCTTCAGGATCAATCTCCCCCCAAATCAAAGAACTTATCAACTTCCTTTCCACTGTCCATCAAAACCTGTTGCAGATCTTCCTAATATAATCTTGAGATATGTAGTTTTCAACATGGCTACTGCTAAGAATTCTGGGAGTTGAAGTCCACACATCTGGTGGTAATTGAGTTCAGGTAAGACTGAATACTGCATCCAGTTTTGGTCACCACGATGTAAAAAAGATGTTGATACTCTAGAAAGAGTACAGAGAAGAGCAACAAAGATGATTAGGGGACTGGAGGCTAAAACATATAAGGAATGGCTGCTGGAATTGGGTATGTCTAGTTTAATGAAGAGAAGGACGAGGGGGGACATGATAGCAGTGTTCCAATATCTCAGGGGCTGCCCCAAAGAAGAGGGAGTCAAGCTATTCTCCAAAGTGCCTGAAGGCAGGACAAGGAGCAACGGGTGGAAGCTAACCAAAGAGAGAAGCAACCTAGAACTAAGGAGAAACTTCCTGACAGTTAGAACAATTAACCAGTGGAACAACCTGCCTCCAGAAGCGGTGAATGCGCCAACACTGGAAGTTTTTAAGAAGAAACTGTCCGAAATGGTATAGGGTTTCCTGCCTGAGCAGGGGGTTGGACTAGATGACCTCCAAGGTCCCTTCCAACTTTATTATTATTATTATTATTATTATTATTATTATTATTATTATTATTATTATTATTATTATTATTATTATTATTATTATTATTATTATTATCTTGTGTCCGATCATTCATCCCTCCATCAGTCTTAGACCCCACTGCTTTGAACTCATATTAGTTTTCATAAAGCATCAACGATCCTGGACAAGAACTTTTTTTCAAGTTAACCTACTTTTTGATGACGTGTGCTTTGTTTTTTGGGTTATGTAAACCCTATTCTACTAGTTCATTAGTTTGTTCTATCTGCAGTACTTTTGCTGTTGATCTCTGCAGATGTTCCATGGAAAAAGGTAAAATCTATTTTAGATCCCAATTGCTGAGCAAGCATCTTCTATAATTTGCTGTTCCTTGCATTTCTTCAAAAGCTTGACAAACACAGGATTTGCTTGACAAATACAAGGGACAAAGGATTTGCTTGACAAATGCAAGTGTCTGAATGGAATATCAAATCCCTTATTTGTTGTTCCCATGATCTACCTATAATATTGGAGTCACTGCGGTGAGATGGGAAACATATATGTTTGACAAAATTGTATAGGGTTTCCTGCCTGAGCAGTGGGGTTGGACTAGAAGACTTCCAAGACCCCTTCCAACTTTATTATTATTATTAAAATTAGATCAGGTCACTCATGTCCAGCCACCCCATAATGTAATATAGTATGTATGTAATGGATCGGGTAGTTATATGCATATAGTTATGACTCTTTGTATGTATGTGTGCGAATATACATGTGTGTATCTCTGAAACTGAGACAATATATGGTACATTTGTGTATTTCTGAAAGTGAGACAGAAGGCCGGACAAGAAGCAACGGGTGGAAACTAATGAAGGAGAGAAGCAACCTAGAACTAAGGAGAAATTTCCTGACAGTGAGAACAATTAACCAATGGAACAACCTGCCTCCAGAAGCGGTGAATGCTCCATCACTGGAGGTTTTTAATAAGAGACTGGACAGCCACTTGTCTGAAATGGTATAGGGTCTGCTTGAGCAGGGGGTTGGACTTGAAGGGGGGTTGGACTAGAAGACCTCCAAAGTCCCTTCCAATTCTCTTATTCTGTATTTTTGGATATCATATTTCTTATGCACAAGCATGAGGAAGCATTATATAGACTGCACATTTTCTCCTGTTCAGATTCCTTCCTTCCTTCCTTCCTTCCTTCCTTCCTTCCTTCCTTGCAAGCCTCAACACCTTTTTTTCTTCATCTAGAGCTTGAATATTAATATGTTATTTATCCACATCAACAGCCTTTCAGTGCATCATCTGAATAATCTCTTTTGCTTTGTTTCAAGGTTACCGGAATGACAACACTTTAAACAGTTTAGCAAACTTAATAATTTCAAAGGAACAAACTTCAGAGGATTCAAAATAAATTCCCAATCTTCCCCAACTCTGAGTGGTATCTCCCCCTCCCTTATTTGTAAA
>NW_015396547.1:4691-8158 GCF_001527695.2 Protobothrops mucrosquamatus
AGCAGACCAATAACGGTAAGGGGAGCTAAGATGTTATAAACAGTATTTTCCCAGCATCATTTGAGTGGTCACAAAACAGCTGACAAGAGTAAATTACAGATATGATCTTTAAATAAAGATTCCCACCATGAACTTTGAAAGCAATTAAAGATCCTGCACCACCATTTATAATTCGCTTACATTTTTTCCCATTTTTTTTTAAAAAAAACAACTTTTACTGTCTCTGTAAAATGTGGCCATTTTATTCCTCATAATCATCAAGATTGATTTTATGCCTCATAACAGTTAAATGCCTTTTTAAAGCATTAAATGTAGTGCAGAAAGAAACACTGAAGCAGAGCATTCATCACTGACCCCACCCCTCAAAAAAAATAAAAAATAAAAATAAGTGTTGGGAAAGTGTTTTCAACTTTGGGTAGGTTATTTTAAGTTCTTTAAAAAAAATGGATAAAGGCTGAGAAAGCCTTGCACTCCAGAAGATATCTTCACAACATAAACAGTTAAGGAGACAATATGTGTTTGGCGTAGATAAGCTACAGAATGACATTCAAAGTTGGGATAATTCAAGAACCGACTCTGGGTTTGAGGAGGTCTTAAATCAGGTGTCCCCCAAATTTTTCTCTTTTCTGTGAGTGGGCTCTGAGTCTAAGTGATTTGGGAATATTGTGCTGGGAGAAAAAAAGAAAGAAAAAGAAAATCAGGAAATGGACACTGGCGGTTGTCCAAGGTGACCAGATGTTAACATCCTTTAGCTCATTAGTTGCAATTAGTGTTCAGAATTTAGCCACCATTTACTGTACCTCACTGCTATAGGTGATTTGTTTTATGCCTCTCTTGATCATCCTCTTCTTCTCTTCCAAAAGACTTTCTGGGCTTACGATATCTATGCTGTTTGCATGGACCAGCTATTTAATCCTTGAGCGATCTGTAATTTCCTTTCCTTGATTATAGATTTCCCGCACTTCTATGTTGCTTGGATGACAAAGGACTGATGGTCAAATATGGAAGAATTCGGAAGAGAAATTTTTCATGGGTTTGCTTATTGTTCTACTCTCTTCTATTTCAACATTGATCTGCAATTGTTTAAGATTCCTGAAGTCCGTGTTTTTCTCCTTGTGCCAATCTAAAATATAGCGTAATCTATTTAAATTGTCAATAATTGTGATCATGGAAAATTCTTATCCGTTCCTTAGCCCGAGAACATCAGAACTACCAGCTTTGTAAAGATCAAATATGTCAGGCTTTCTTTCTGACCCTTCTGATTCAGAAGGATATCATAGTTAATGGTACTGACAGCTGCTGAGAGATCCAGGAGGAACAGAATATGGGGGGGGGGGGGCTCTCCAACAGTCATCCACAAATGCGTGCAAGACTGTTTCAATGCTGTGCCCAGCTTGAACCCAGCTTGACAAGAGTCCAGATAATCTACTTCATCCAGAGCCCTCTATAATTGTGCATCGATCACCTTCTCAAAAACTTTTCATAAAAAGGAAAGGTTGGAGACTTGGCAAAAGTTCTCTAAACCTGGATGACTTCTTGAAAAGGGGAGCAACTCAGACCTACAAGGGCCCAGTCCACCTACTCAAGATCAATCTGCTCAAACTCCTCCCAAATAACAAAGTTCAGACATGTCTTTGTCACCTCCAAAGAATCTTCCCAGCCAGAGACCAACTCTGAGCAAAGTCAAGGGATGTTATCTGATAGATGCCGAGAATATTCTTCACATCAGCCCTGCAAAAACTTGCCCAGCTCCTGCTCTACCCAGGGGTGCCATAGGGGCAGTCTTGCTCCTTTATCCCAGAAAATGACTTATGGGGAAGCACTTCATCTAGGGTGCAATTTTGCACAAGTAAGTTCACTCAGTGTTCAATCTCTCAACGTGCTCAAAGGATCAAACTAGATAAATTTGATCAAAGAATTGTGTGACTTTATTACAAAGTGAAACACTAAAGAACCCTACTGAAGGAAAAGAAAAAAAAAATCATGGAAATCTGTTTGCCTGAGGGGCAGGTAATGTTCTTTTTTATTCTTAGAGTGTACATTTTATTACATTTCCCCCACATGCAGAAATGGGTATAAATAAAAGTGCTTTTCTGAACAGAATACTAGTTAACCTATAATTCATTCGCAGAGTTGGTTTAAATTTCTCTTTTAGCTGTGTTACTTTCTTGGGCTATGATAACCTTTCTTCTCTGCATGCACTTCACTATCAATTCAACTCCAAATACTTTATGGGAAAGCTCTTGAAATCTTATGGTAAATATATTCTTCCTGATGTGGACGACAACAGACTGTAGGGTAAAAATAGGAGTATGGTGAAACAGCAGCCCCAGTTGCACAATAGAGATTCTTCTGTTGCTGGATTGATGGAGTGAGGGATTTTGATGAGATGAAATATTTATCCACAATTTTGAACTTTGTTGAACTGAATCTCATATCTCAATGTGGTTGGCTTGTTGACTTACAAGATGCCCAAGCACTGATTATTATTCTCACTTTAATCTGGTTTCAGGATGTCATGTGAGATCCAATGAAAACTGAAATTAAATCAGAGTGCATGCAAAGCTTCCTTGTTGCATATGAATCCATAATACCACAGTCTCAGTTATGCTACGAGGAATCAAGCATGAAAGTAATGATTGTTAGGCTTCTGTATAAGACCAAACATAGACTGAAAAGTCAGACAGAAGACAGTCTGAAAGCCTTGGAAGACTAGAAAAAAGTCATTTCTCAGTGTATTTATTCATATATATTTTTTATTCAGGTCGGTTGTGGATAGGATCCATCAACATCAATGAGACAAGTCACAGAAAATGTTTTATTTCATTGCATTTCTTTCTTGATTAAAGCTACCTGGAAGAACCAACATTTCCCCCTAGAACTGCTTTCAAGATGAAAGAGCAGAATAAGCCTCCATAGAATAATCAATTACAGATAAAACCAGCAGCCCCCAATATTAAGAGAAAGAGAAGTACGATGACTATAAGGACTGTAAGGTTGCTAGTTTTCAATTGCAACAGTTTCTTTTGTTGATTTTTTTTCTTACAACAGCTAATGCTAAGGATGAACAAGGGACATTCTGCACAGGATCCACCTGTTCCTCTATTGATGCACACACCTTTGTGTTTAAAAATATGACTGAAAAACAGGGAAAATGTGATAGCTGTTACCAGCCACTCTAAAACCAGTGATCCCCATCAGTCACTAAGAGATGAATTCCATTCCTAATGAACAAACATCTTTCTTTCCAATAACCATATGAGCTCCATTAAATGTATTTCATTTATCTGACATCCATATGTATTTTTCTTAATTAATCAGGTGTCCCACCATGCATGGCTTTGTCAGTTTAGATCATGCACCCTATTTATCCAAATAGTCGGAATATCTCACAAGGCCCCCTTCATGTTTGCGTTGTATTTGCAGGGGATCCCATCCAATTAAATGCTGCATATCCTAAAGTTTTG
>NW_015396548.1:0-1104 GCF_001527695.2 Protobothrops mucrosquamatus
CCTGATTGAATCTCATTAAATATATTATTGCAATTTTAAATAATGAACTTTTTGAATTAAATAAATACTTCTCATTTTTCCTAGTGTCTCAAAACTCTTACAATCTTCAAAGTAATCTTCAGTATAAAAAGTACAATGGACATCTGGCTATATTTAAACAAGCTTTTTATTTTTGGACAACTCTGTAATTTGAAGATGTATGTTCTGACAAAATAAAGTTACAGAGAACTCCAAACCAAGTAAAAGAAAGGTTTGCAGTTCAACTGGAGAAGAAAGAACTTACCTCAGTTTACTTACTTTGATAAAAGCAAATACAAGCCTAGATTTCAAATTCATATAACTCTGATTTTAAAAAGTCCTCAGAATAGGAAGATTGCTTATATTGGAATTCCAGAGATAAAGATATTATAACCCACAAATGTAGTTGCTGGAAGGGCTATAAAGATACAGGTGTTTGGGAGATTCTTCCATGGGCTAAATTGCCAAATGACCTTGTCAATAATAGTGAAAGTCAAAATAAACTTGGTTCACCAGAACTAAAATGCTTCCATTCCCCACTGAGGGGGCCTTAAGATTAAGCCAGCTAAGAGATGTATGGGACCTTTTTTCTTCCATCATAATCAATGCAAGCAAAGACAGCAACAACCTTATATCACTGTATTAAAAGATAGACAGAAATACAACTTATTATTATTATTATTTATTGAATTTATATCCCGCCCTTCTCCTTGTGGACTCAGGGCGGCTGACAATCGACTAAAAATACACCAATAACAATTACAAAATTAAAATTAATTAAGAAGAAATATTTAAATATTGTCTAATTAAAATATGATTAAAACCCCTCTAAAAATTGCCCTAGGCCAGTCCCACTTGTTGGAATAGCCATGTCTTAAGGGCGCGGCGGAAGGGAGATCAGGGATCACCCTGATCTCTGGGGGCAGCTCATTCCAGAGGGTGGGAGCTCCCACAGAGAAGGCCCTCCCCCTTGGGGTCGCCAGCCGGCACTGTCTGGCCGACGGCACCCTGAGGAGACCCACCCTGTGGGAGCGTACAGGCCGATGGGAGGTAATCTGTGGCAGAAGGCGGTCTCGAAGGTATCCC
>NW_015396548.1:4752-8157 GCF_001527695.2 Protobothrops mucrosquamatus
CGGAGAAAAGGTGGCGGAACTCAAACCTGGCCACGCCCTCATCAAACCCTAGGACCGCCCCTTTAGAGAACAGGAATGCAAGTAAAATTTGGGAGGGGCTATTTCCGGTGTGGGAGGGGCTATTTCCGGTGCGGCCGGCCCGGAAAAAGGTGCCGGAACGCGGTTCCGCCGCGTTCCGGCTGAAAAAAAGCCCTGATATGAACTATACGTTATGGATGTCATCATCATATTATGCACCTTCCAACTTGTTCTTAACCACTGATTGATGGATTTGCACTACAGAAAAAGATGTAACATAGAAAAACAAGCAGTGGCAACAGTTCCATATAGCATAAAGTTTAGTTTGACAGTTTGCACCAATCTCCATTGTCTTGTCTAGCCATTAGAAATCATATGGATTCAGACAATGGGTTGATAAAGATCAAGAAAGGTGTTACCAGCACAGAAAATATTAATAAACAGGGAACAAATGGTTTCCATTCTTATCTCACTAGATCCAATTCTAATTCTTGATTCACAAGTACACCTGTTCTATTTTGCTAGCACTTTTTAAATCTAAGATCTATTCTTTTTCATAATAAACTATTCCCGTTGCATCATCATCATCATAACAACAACAACAACGTTTTACCTTTCTGTTCTATGATGTTCTTATATACTGGACTAACATAAATAACAATATTTATTGCTCAAGACTGGAAATTTAGATATTTCCCTACTAATGCCTACTGCCATATTATCTTTAATTAAGTTTCCCCTTTCTCCATTTTTTTAAAAAAAATATTTTTCTGAAGCTTCCCTCAAACACTAGTCCTTTCCACAACTCATTTATAAAAATGATATTATAAATCATTCTTCTTGTAATATTTAGTCTAAGTTCCAGATTCTATAAAACAATATACTGAAAATGTCTATCCTATTCTATCCAGTCTTTTACCTTCAATGTTGATGAGTATCAGCTTCAGTAAGTTTCTAAATAATATATTTTGCAAAATGTATTCTATGAAATTTGCCCATTTTAGAATTTAAAAAAACCTCATGGAAATATTTGACAAATAAAGAAAAAAAAACAATCTAGCTAAAGAATCCTCATACATGTTTTGAAACAATGCCTTGAACTTTCTGTTGTATAAGGTATGTACATAATGAAAAAGTTCTAAGCTATTTCTAATTTGTAACAATCCTGATTAAATAACAAACCTAGGAAGCCAGACCAACTTTAAAAAAAAAACTGTTTTCCAAACCCAGGTTTATGAAACTAAATTCATTCCTAAATTCTAGCATTGTTAGACATTGTTTTAAAAGACTTAACACGATTTAATGGATACCCAAACAAGGAGGAAATTGGATTCTCCAACCATGACATGCCACTGACATTAAGTTATACATAAAAGCAATATAACTTTCTCCGTCTATAATTCATAGATTCTGTTTTAATTTAGAAACAGTCTTGAGATGAACACATACAGAGAATGGAATAACATCATAGTTCAGACTTCAACCTGTCCTTACCAAACCAAAAACAGAAGTATTAACACATTAAAAATATCAGGGATAACTAAAGAAAAAAGGTGTTCTAGAAAGATTGGCTACAAATATGAATTTATCTTTAAAGGAAAGGCCAATAGTTCAAATCTACTTCCAAATCTTCCAGAAATATGAAACAGTCCTTCAAAGAAGGATGATGGGGCATTTAAATGAAAAAGACTGTAGAGATATGCACACAAAGGAAAAATCCACAAATGCTTATATTAAATATTTTAACACCTTAAATGCATATAGAAACCATTAAAGTTACCAAAAATTAGCAAAAAAAAAAAAGATAAAAATTATAGCAAGAGAAAGTGCTCCTCATCCTAGAGGCAGTGAATGGAATATCCAGTTCATATTCCCAGAATAGAGTTCTGCTCCATGGCCATGATTAGGGCTCAGTTGTACCAAATCATCTAGCCCCAGGGGTAGGCAACCTTGGCTCTTTTATGACTGGTAGACTTCAACTCCCAGAATTCCTCAGCCAGCTTTGCTGGCTTGAGGAATTCTGGGAGTTGAAGTCCACCAGTCATAAAAGAGCCAAAGTTGCCTACCCCGATCTAGCCACACAATATTTAAAACAGACACTATTCAGCGCCAAAAGGCAGTCCCTTCATTAACACGTATACAGACAGAAATACTCTTTTTCTCAAGCTCACTGCAGAAAGTCCCTTTACCTTGTCTAAAAAATATGTTCCAACCAGAAATACCATTAAGAGCCAGATGTACCATCTGTCTCTGAAATGTATTCCTCTTTGTCTTTTGCACTAAGATGAAGATTGCCTTTTACACTGATTAAAGAACTAATGTCCATTCTGCTGGTCTCACCCTGGTACCAATTCAAGGATACTTCCAGCCTTTCCTGCAAGCACATACATAACTCAAATGCACATATCCTGCTATCAAATAAAATGTATTTAATCTAAACCTGCCTCAAACAACCACATTCCCTGCCCACAGGATAAGTACAAAAAATGCATAAGTCCTCAACTCAGACAAATGCCTACAGCTTCTATTAACTAATATCTGCTTCACAAGATACAATCCTGCAACAAGACCCTTTTTATTATCTAGACTGTCCTTGCAGCCCAGGACAATTCCATGCACATCACGGATTCATTTAATGAGCCATGACAACTCTATTATCAGTTTCCAAAATCTGTACCACCCATGCATTTTCTGTCTGGGTTAACTAAACTCTTATTCCGGAAAGCCCAGATCCCCTGTAATTTTCATCCTCTCAACCTCAGCCTAATCCCAATCCTATTGGAAGATGCACCTAACTTCCTTTGTACTCACATAATGGTGCAAAGCTCATCTCTAGCTGCTCATAAACTCAATAAAGGGAAGTTGAGACCACTACATTTTATCATCAACGTAGTTTTATGTACTATATAAGGAATCCATCAGCATACACTGGCTTACAAACCTTCAGCAAATGTAAAAAAACCCTGATTTGGAGACAACCCCAACTTTGAAAACGCTTAACTCTCAATAAGGACAGATTTACATTCCTTCTTTCAAATTTGCAAATGCAAAAACAGTGGCAGGTCAAAGAGCGGGTACATGCCAGCACTAAGTTCAACCAAAAGTAAAGGTGGAATAGTCTACTTGCCAGCCCAGCCTCTGTTGGCTGAGGGAGGTGATAAGCTTTAACTCAAAGTAACCCAGGTTACTCCCGTGGAAATTCTCGCTAGTTGCTGCAGTAGCAGCAGAAAACAGCAGGAGCCAAGCTGGGGAGGAGGGGAGCGGAGGCGGAGGCTGATTAAATTCTTCCCGGGAAGAGATTAGCGGATAGAGCTGAGGGGCGAGGTAACAGCTTAGCGCTCTTCTCTTCACAGGACCTGAGTCCACAGAAGGGGGCGTTATAAACAC
>NW_015396549.1:0-8156 GCF_001527695.2 Protobothrops mucrosquamatus
AGTTGGTGCCCACATTTTTCTCCATTCTTGTGCATATTGCAGGGGCATTATAACTGAAAAGGCAGCTGGATGTGAGCCCCAGACTGTTGAAATTTTCTCTGGAATAAAGATTGCTCTGGAGATGCGCATCTATTCCTTATTGGGAAGAATAACAGCATATAAATTTTACTAATAAATATGTACTCAACATCTGATTTTTTGTGAGCAGATGGCAGAATGGCAATTAACTGGGAGTTGCAGGTTTCATCGTGCCCTGAGCCTTAAATGCAGCCTTTCATGGATTCAAGGCATGACCAAACCTCATCTTTTTAACCACTCTGGAGTTTAATATTTTTGGACTGCCTCTTTAAGATTGAAAAACCTTCAGAACTGCAAGCCTACAAGTTGCTGGCTGAGTTTTTTTTTTTAAAAAAAGAAAACCACATCTTTTCAGCTTTGTAAAATATTTATTTATTTTTATAACTTTTTGCAAAGAAGTGGCTTTAGAGTTTTTAGAGTTTAAATGCTAATGCTTCAGGAAACTGGTTTAAAGACTTTGAAACTAATCAGAAAGACCCTTTTCTGAAGGAAAAGTCTGTTTTGTTTACATTTCAGTACAAAGCAAGACTCTGAAGGTCTATTACTAAAGCACATGATAGGAAAACATTTAATGTGTGGGCATATGAAGTCCTTGAGCTTTTTAACTCTTTACTGGAACTAAAAGTTGCTACTGAAAATGAGCAAACTCCTTTGAAGACAACAGACTGGACTGCAAGGTGGACTTATTAAAATTTACAAATTACAAAAATGAGATGGAAATGCTGGATTTACAAGTAGGAATTGGATGATCATTTAAAAATCAAAAAGTGCATACAAACAATGTACCCTAAGAGCAATGTGAACTATTCTTTTAAATAGAAATATGAGAGATTTATTGGAGTTAACTTCATAGAAATTACATATGGACTTGGATAAAGATAAGAACTTCAAGAGAAGAAGCAAAGAGACTATAAGAAAACTGGAGTTATAATTTTATCTACGGGACTTAAGGATGGCTGGGAGAAATAAGGGGGAAAAATCCTACAAAATTGGTTTATTTGGCTGTAGTTAAATAATGATTTGCTATCTTTGGTGATATTTTATGGTTATCTGGTTTGAAAATGTTCAATTTGTAATATTTATGTTATCATTTTTAGATATGTAAAGGGGTTATTTTTGGTAATATCTAATAGCTTTCAATTTTATTATTCTTTTTTAATGTTTGTTAAGAGAATATAGAATAAATGGAAAGGGGTTTTATACATGTTATTTTTTTATTTTATTTTTATTGGACCTTTATTGATCAATAAAGAGAGCTGAAGATTTAGAGATGACTCAAATTGGCTCCTGCAATTTAGAGATGAGTTTATAGACAATGGGATGAAGTATAGAAAGAAGATGTGTATCTGGTTAAGAGACAGTCATAAATTGTTAATGTTGAATATGTTTGCTATGGATGAAGAGGAAAGTTTCTTTTTCTTACTATCTTGGGGGGATTTTTTTTCACACTTTCTTTTTTATATATATTTTTTGTATTAGGTTTGTTAGTTTTATTAATTTTAATAACCATGATGAAATTATTGGGAAAAATTCAAACGACATGCAATGCTAGTTTGCTAACATGAGAAGAAACTGGACAGCCATTTGTCCGAAATGGTATAGGGTTTCCTGCCTGAGCAGGAGGTTGGACTAGATGACCTCCGAGGCCCATTCCAAATTTTTTATTATGATTATGATTATGATGATTATGATTATGATTATGATTATGATTATGATTATGATTATGATGATGATGATGATGATGATGATTATGATTATTATTATTATTATTATTATTATTATTATTATTATTATTATTATTATTATTATTATTATTATTATTCTAGTGGTTTTCTATTCAAGTTAAAGGGGAAAATTTTTATAAGATTGTTCAGTAGTCCCAAATAAAGAGTAGGAAGCAATATATTTTTATAACGAGCCACAGTTTATTATGTTTCAATACCTACTGCAAGTAAAAATATAAAGTCAACTTACCTCCTCCATTACTTAACGTATGCCCTACTTGGATTCTTCCTGAACTTCTATTATAATAACTCCTACCAAAAAAACAAACAAAACCAAAAACAACAAAAAATGAAAAACAGGAGATTATGAGACAGCCAGTTTACGTCATATCATTTTCATATTCAGTATATAGTGGCAGTTTCTTTCCAAGCAAACATACATGCAAGTAATACATTGCAACAGCATTTCATGGATCTTTGAGTCAGAAAAAGCAGCTGTGTCTATGGAGACTCTCAATCATCCAGATCACCCGTGATTATCTCTTATATCCAAGAAGCAAAACATTTTCAAAGAGAAAAACCCAGAAAGTCCAGTTGCCTTTTGGAAAGGCACCTTTGGGACAAAATGCAGCTGTCTTTCTAAAAAGAACTCTCTCTCCAATGTTACAAATTGAATTCATTGGAAAATTAAAAAACCAAACTCATACAATACCAATCAACTTTCAATTTTTGTTCTAATTGGATACACACACAATATGGATATATCATACACACATGCATCTTCCCATTTCTAAGCAAATTTATTTACTATTTAAGAAAGACACTCTCCTCAAAAACGAAACAATTCAATTTCATACTCTAGCTATCAAAAGGAAGATTTAGTTTATATGTCTTAAAAAATGACTTATTACCACTTAAAAGCTCTTCATAAAACCAAAAATACATGCATCACATCCAAATTGGCTAAAGGCTGTGTAATTAGAATCCGAATGGTAACATTCCTCTTCCTTCGGAATGTTTTATCTCCAAAAATACCAAAAAATATTATAGATCTCTCCTGTGCTATCCCCTTTCCATTACTATATCTGAACTCGTGATCCACCAAATTAATTCCTTAATGGTCATCACAAATATGGGCGTATCATACTCACCCTCTCCCACCTTCCAGAGTGCTTTGGATTTCCTTCAGAACATCTGAAAGGAGAGGAAAAAAATGAGTCATGAGAAATATAGGTGCCTATATCATCATAGCCTGGAAGAAATATAGAAATATCTACTTATAACATTCTGGAGCTGCAGAATGCTCTGTACACTGAGACCTCTCTCAAACTGTTTTGTTAGGCAGGTTATCATTATCCATTTCACAGATGTGGTATTGTGCCCAGAACAGAAATAGAGTAAATGTGGTTTTTAAGCATATATATTAGCAATTGAATTATGAATGACAGCTAGAAACTATGTGATGCAAGTACACACCACACATAAAAGGCCAGAGAAGAGCAACAAAGATAATTAGGGGATTGGAGGCTAAAACATATAAGGAATGGTTGCTGGAATTGGGTATGTCTAGTTTAACGAAGAGAAGGACGAGGGGGGACATGATAGCACTGTTCCAATATCTCAGGGGCTGCCACAAAGAAGAGGGAGTCAAGCTATTCTCCAAGGCGCCTGAAGGCAGGACAAGAAGCAACGGATGGAAACTAATCAAGGAGAGAAGCAACCTAGAACTAAGGAGAAACTTCCTGACAGTTAGAACAATTAACCAGTGGTACAACCTGCCTCCAGAAGCGGTGGATGCTCCAACACTGGAAGTTTTTAAGAAGAGACTGGACAGCCATTTGTCCGAAATGGTATAGGGTTTCCTGCCTGAGCAGGGGGTTGGACTAGAAGACCTCCAAGGTCCCTTCCAACTTTATTATTATTATTATTATTATTATTATTATTATTATTATTATTATTATTATTATTATTATTATTATTATTATTATTATTATTATTATTATTATTATTATTATTATTATTATTATATTATAATTATAATAATATAATGCCTGTTAGTCCTCTCAGACATATTACAAGTAGTCCTTGATTTACAACGGTTCATTTAGTGACTGTTCAAAGTTACAATGGCACTGAAAAAAGTGACCTATGAACATTTTTAACACTGAAGACTTCTGTAGTAGCCCCATGATCATATGATCAAAATTCAGATGCTTGGCAACTGGTTCATATTTATGACCGCTGCTGTGTTCCAAGGTCATGTGATCACCATTGATCACATGACCTTGGATCACATTGATCACATTGACTTTTGCACAAGCAAAAGTCAATGGAGAAACCAGATTCACTTAACAACCAGGTGATTAACTTATCAACTGCAGTGATTCACTTAACAACTGTGGCAAGAAAGGTCATAAATGGGACAAAACTCCCTTAACAAATATCTCACTTAACAACAGAAATTTTGGGCTCAATTACTGTCGTAAGTCGAGGACTGCCTGTATTAAGTCTGATCTATTAAACACTTAAAACATACAAGTCAAAAAGAAATCTATTGAAGTTATATGTCTTTGGGTGAAAAAACAAGTAGTTGAAACTGCATTAGTAAAAGCATTCAGGATAATTCCCACCAAAACTCCATTTCACAAGCCTTTTTCTTACTCTCATCATTGAGGAGGGCGTGTTCCATCAGCCTACCAGTCATTCTTTCTAAAAAAAAAAATCATATTAATATTAAAGCAAGTAATTCTCACAGTCTAGAGACAAAAATAGGACTTTGAGTGTAAATGCATCAACAACAGAGAAAGAAAAAACAAATGTTTTAAAAGTTATTAAAATGGCTGACAGATCCTTAAATCCACTGAATAACTTAGGGCAGTGATGGCGAACCTTTTAGAGACCGAGTGCCCAAACTGCAACCCAAAACCCACTTATGTATCGTCGGGTGCTGTGTGGGCGTGGTCCATTGGCTGGGCGTGGCTGCGGTGGTAATGGCAGACTGGGTGGGACTAAAAAGTTCAATCAATCAATTCCAACTTTGCGAGATTTTTTTTTTCCCACGAGAAGTTGAAATTGGCTGATTGATTCAACCTTTTTTTTTTTTGCATACAGCAGCAGAGGCCTATAACGAAAAGGTTTTATAAAACCCAGCTGAAGGCCTAGGACTGGGGCAATGGTGCGCATGCCCACAGGGAGGGCTCTGCGTGCCACCTGTGGCACGCGTGCCATAGGTTCGGCAACACGGACTTAGGCCATGACTTGCTTCTGCATTCAAAAATCCAGTTTTGAAATTCAAAACCATGCATGGATATGGACATTAGCACCTGTTAATTAACTGTTAATTAACTATTAATAACAGTTATATTAGTAGTAGTATTAGTAGTTATGCTTTAATGGTTCCGTTTATTCTTACAAGAGTTAAACAAAACAGCATTTGGCTGTAATAAAAATAAGGTAAATCAACTGCTTGAACCTACTGATGAATTGGTCATAGGAATGAGAAGGAGTAAAAAAAATATCTATTGCCCCATTTATTTCCAGACCAAAAGATGCTAGGTTTTGGGATTTATTTAAATGCCCCTAGAGCGGTGTTTCTCAAACCTGACAACTTTAAAATGAGCTGGAATGAGCTGCCCCCAGAGATCAGGGTGATCCCTGATCTCCCTTCCTTCCGCCGCGCCCTCAAGACATGGCTATTTCAACAAGCGGGACTGGCCTAGGGCAATTTTTAAGAGGGGTATTTAGAGGGGTTTTAATCATATTTTAATCAGACAATATTTAAATATTTCATTTTAATTAATTTTAATTTTGTAATTGTTATTGGTGTTTTTAATCGATTGTCAGCCGCCCTGAGTCCGCAAGGAGAAGGGCGGGATATAAATTCGAATAATAAATAATAAATAAATAATAAATAAATAAAATATGACAACTCAAATCTGACAACTTTAAGAATTCCCCAGATAGTTGTAGAGTTTTATTTAAATAACCAAAAATTAACTCTTAGTTAAGAAGGCAAGTGTATGTAAGGGTGTGTGGGGTGGTAGGTGTGTGTGTCTAGGCACGCAGATGGGAGAAGTTTCGGATAAATTGTGATAAACTGTTTTCTTCCTTGCTGTTTCAGCTCTTTCTTGTGTGGGGGAGGGAATTTTCATGAAGTTTTCCAAACTGTTTTATAAGTATTTTGGCTAATTCTTTTTGCAAGTGTAGTACCCAGTTGTGTATGGATTGCCAATACAATCCATACCATGGGATACAAAAACGATCCCGTCGTTTTCTATGATAGACACAAAAGCAACTGAGTTCTAAGCACCATAGTTTACTTACCATCACCAACAGGTTCACCGGAGGTTTGTCTTGGTTCCCTAATATTGCTTCAAAAAAGGAAAAGAGCCAGTGAGACAAACAGTTCAATAATTCTGGAATGAACTACCCCCCGAGATCCGGACGATTCCGGATCTCCTTACTTTCCGCCGCGCCCTCAAGACATGGCTTTTCCAGCAAGCGGGCCTGACCTAAGGAGGATTTTACTTAGGGATGATTTTAAGAATAATTTTAATAGGAATAACAGCTTCTAATATTTGGTTTTTAATTTGGTTTTATAGGGGTCTATATTTTTTGTATTTTGTATTTGTATTTGTTTTAATATGCTGTGCACCGCCCTGAGTCCTGCAGGAGAAGGGCGGTATATATAAATTAAATTAATAATATATCAAGCAGTACTCTTTAGTCCTAGCATTACAGCAAGCCATGTTTTATTTAAGTCACAACTTGCAACATTTACAAAGAGAAGACCTAGAACATTCCCCTAGAGGGGAAGAGATTGGTTTCACTGATAGATCTATATTCTATCCACTTTACAAGAGTTAGGAATCTCAGGCTTCATTTGCTCAGAAATACACAACTAAGCAGGCTAAGGTTATTGAAAAGTGATACACAAATAGTCCTCAGTTAAATCACCAGCCTCAAAGTTCTGGCACTCCTGCTGTTACATGATCAATCTGGGTGCTTTGCAACTGGTTCACACTTACGGGGGTTGCAGCATCCTGGAGTCATGTTAATCATGATTTGCAACCTTCCCTGCCGGCTTCCCACAAGCAAAGCCTTCCCTGACAGGGAAGGACTCAAATTGCTTGGGTAAATTCTCCACACACACACCCCATCCAAACACCCTCCCCAAGCTCCTCTGGGGTTGTGGCATGTCTTGCCAGCTACCCACACACCTTGTGAGGGGGTGCTCAATTAATGACCCTCAATCCTTGCTTGATGCCATAGGGACTGCAGGGATTGCTATCGCTAAGTGATATGATCATATAGTGCCTCACTTTATGACCTTATTGCTTAGCAATGGAAATTCCAGTCCCAATTGCTGTCATAACTCGAGGACTGCTTGTACTGGTAAACCCTATAAATCAGTTGATTGCACATCAGGGGACAAGCAGACGCACTGACAGGTTATGCTCATATACAGAGTAAAGAACAACATCTATTCAAATCTGTATCACATCAGACATGGATCTCTTTTGGACATAGGTCTTCCCATAGTCTTGTGAATTATACATTCTAAAAATTATAGCAACACAAATGCATGGGCAATATTATCCCAGTATTGTTCACCATTGGCCAGACTCCCTAGGGATTTGAGTTCTTCAACAACAACTGAAGGCTATTAAAATACCATCCATACTGTCAAATAAGTTACACTTTGTGTTACAAAATGGACTGTTGACTTGAAACTCTGACAGACATACTTCGATTTCTTTGAAGTCTTTTCTGTGCCAGATGTGCTGTGCCCATGGCAGTTTTCTCTGTTTTCCAATGCATTCATGAGACATCGAGGTTCAACCAGCCACTTTGGCGAAAGGGAAAATCTTTCAAATTCTGATGGGGAAATGAGATAGAACCCTGCGGGGAATGATGGAGAAACGGCCAGTTGAGGAGGGACAGATATTACGCAAGGGGTCTTATTTCCTAAAGTCCTACATACGCACATTCTCCCTTCTAAGCAGATTAACATACATGGAAGCTATGAATATACACCTATTTGGAACTAAGTGCACCTGAGACTTAAATTCAGAATATACGGAGCAGACTACATGATCAACGTCCAGTGTCACATCTGAACTAATTCGATTGATTTTTATTACTGAAGATCCCAGTGAAGTATCTAACCTTTTTTGAATGAGTATGTTAAAAAAAAGTCCTAAGGATGAAAAATTTGCAACTAGGATATGGATATTGATTCCTTGGGTTGTTACCTCATAAAGAATACTTTTGTGCAAATATTAAAGTAGAGAGCACTTTGTTAATAGACCAATTTAAATTTAGGTTTCAGTGCAAAAGGAGACGATTCTTCCC
>NW_015396550.1:0-3831 GCF_001527695.2 Protobothrops mucrosquamatus
TTCTTCTGCCTTTAATACAAATAGATTATATTTGATATGAACCAGTTGACTCTTAGCGACCACACAGCGGTCTTCAGGAACAAATAAATTACACACAAATATATACACGGAAATAATATATATATAATGGATGAATTTCTGTATGACAGATACTATCCTGAGAAAGTTGTGACTAAAACAGGGGTCTTCAAACTTGGCCCTTTTATGACTCGTGGACTTCAACTCCCAAAATTCCTCAGCCAGCATGCCTGGCTATGGAATTCTGGGAGCTGAAGTCCACGAGTCATAAAAGGACCAAGTTTGAAGACCCCTGGACTAAAACAACCCATAATTTGTCCCCTTCCAATTTCTTCCACTGGTTCTTGAGTCCCCCTCTGGAACAATAGGTGTAGAGATCCTTTCCTCCTTAAATTAACCATTTCCACTCTGGATTGCAAAAGGCGAACCCCAACCACATCCCACTCCAGATGTAAGCCATCACGCACAGTTTTGTCCCCCAACTTATAATTATGCAAATAAGGCCGAATCCCCTTTACCTGGAACACCACTCTTGATTTTTCTAGGAGGTAAGTTCTCATGTTAGCCCCTGTGATTCGATACCGTTTGTCAAAACCGATTTCAATGTACTTCCCAAAGCGACTGCTGTTGTCGTTTCTTGTGGTTTTGGCATTGCCAATAGACTGTGGGGAAGGAAAGAGGACAGGGTCAGAAATTTTGAGACCCACTCCAATTATAAGTATTAATTAATTAATTAATTAAGGAGGGTTTCTTTCTCACACACATGGGAGAGGATGCCTCTTCTAAGACTAGGGTTTTCTGAGAAGACATGTGCATATCCAAAAAGGAAGACGGACTACATCAGGGGTCTTCAAACTTGGCAACTCTAAGACTTGTGGACTTCAACTCCCAGAATTCCTCAGCCAGTGTGAGGAATTCTGGGAGTTGAAGTCCACAAGTCATAAAGTTGCCAAGTTTGAAGACCCCTGGACTACATCATGCTTGAGAATTATTCTTTTAACAATTGCCAATGTTAATCCATAACTTAAAACTCGTATTAAAAAGCGAGGCCTCTATCCCTAATTTAATCTATACCATGTCTCCAGTTAACATATTCAGATGCATATGATATTACTAAGCACAAACAGACCTCTTTGTGTAGACACAAAGAATTGTTTGACTAAAAACCACTACCCCAACAGACCTTCTTTCAGAAAATGGGTTTCATCATCCATACACTTTTGTTAACAGTAACTGCATGTTAGTGACAGTGCAGCACACCCACCCACTAAGATTGAATCAGAGGAATTTTTTTTGAAGACTGAGGGTGGAGGATATCTTTAGAACAATGACTGTATTTGTAAGTCACCAGAGATAGAGTGAAGGGATGTGGAGAGACTCAAAAATAATAATAATATTAATAATAATGCATGTTTTAAACCATGCTGACTCAGGAATTCTGGTAGTTAAAAGTCCACAGGTCCTAAAGTTGTCATAGCTGTTCACCCCTGCTCTATCATGTCAGGATCGTTCTACATCTAGAAGGAAAAGTGAAAATGCTCACGACATGCCTATTGGTTAGTAGGTGTTTTACTGATAAATGCTCGGTAAAGTTGCTTGCAAAATTCCACACAGCACGGCAAACCAGGCAGAATTACCTGAGCTCTGAATACATCAAATACACCTCAGACAAAGTTGCCTTTAGGGCCACCTCCACTTTTGTTTTGTGTTTCAAGAAATGCTTAAAATAAGGAAAAAATAGGTTTTACAATATTCAAGAAAGGGGGAAGTTGGACTTAATCTCTCAATAGATCTCCTGAATGTTCTGCACCTGGTAGGTATATCATCAGGGAGAATATATATATATTTATCCATCCCTCCCCATCCATTTCTCTTTTGCATTACATTTTTAAGGGCTTCCATCATTGTCCTGTTTTCCTTCAAAATCTGCTAGTCCTTAAAAATCCGTATCAGTTACAGACAGTCCTTGACTTACAACAGTTCAATTAATGACCATTCAAAGTTACAATGGCACCGAAAAAGGTGACGTATGACCGTTTTTCACACTTAGGACCACTGCAGCACCCCTGTGGCCACGTGATCAAAACTCGGACACTTGGCAACTGACTCTGTATTTATGACGGTTGCAGTGTCCTGGGGTCATGTGATCTCCTTTTGCGGCCTTCTGACAAGTAAAGCCAATGGAGAAGCCAGATTCACTTAATGACCGGGTTACTAACAACTGCAATGACTCACTTAACAACTGGGGCAAGGAAGATGGTAAAATGGGGCAAAATTTACTTAACAAACGTCCCTCTTAGCAACAAAAATTTGGGGCCTGATATATAATCCAGGATGGTTGAAGCGGTCAAGGGGAAACAAATCGTCCAATGGCAAAATTGTTCTCTAATTTAAAATAATAATAATAATAATAATAATAATAATAATAATAATAATAATAATAATAATAATAATAATAATAATAATAATAATAATAATAATAATAATAATAAAAAAAAAAGGAACAACACACACATTCCGGTCTTACCTCCATTATAGGATTGGAAGCTAATACTTTCTCTTCAACATTAGCTTCACTTGCCGAGCCGCTCACCGTGGCAAAGTATCTCATGGCGTATTTGGCAGACACGGTTTTCCCAGCGCCCGATTCCCCGCTGACGATGATGGACTGGTTCCGTTCGTCTCTGAAATAGAAGCAAAATCATTGGACAGAGTAACAGAGCTGGAAGGGGCCCTAGAGATCTCCTAGTCCAACCCCCTGCTCAAGCAGGAAACCCTTGCAGAATAACAGAGCTGGAAGGGGCCTTGGAGGTCTTCTAGTCCAATCCCCTGCTCAAGCAGGAAACCCTATACCCGTGGTGGCAAACCTATGGCACGCGTGCCACAGGTGGCACTCAGAGCCCTCTCTGTGGGCACGCGCGCCGTCGCCCCAGTCCTAGGCCTTTGCTGGGTTTTATAAAGCCTTTTCGCTTTAGGCCTCTGCCACCATGTGCAAAAAAATAAAAAGGTTCAATCAATTTCAACTTCTCACGGGGAAAAAAAAAGATCTCACAAAGTTGGAATTGATTGAACTTTTTAGTCCCACCCAGTCTGCTGTTACCACCACAACCACGCCCACCCAATAGGCCACACCCACCCAATGGGCCACACCCACTCACTGAGCCACACCCACCTGGCACCCGACGATGCATAAGTGGGTTTTGGGTTGCAGTTTGGGCACTCGGTCTCTAAAAGGTTTGCCATCACTGCCCTATAACTCATAAACCTATCATTTAGATTAGGGAGTCCTCAGACTAACGACTGCAATGGGGCCCAAAATGTCCGTTGCTAAGCAAGACAGTTGCATGAATTTTGCCCCATTTTGACGACCTTCCTTGCCCCAGTTGCACACTGAATCACGGCAGTTAAAAGAATCTGACTTCCCCATTGACTTTGTCAGGAGGTTGCAAAAGGGGGATCACGTGACCCCCATCAAAAATATGAACCCGTTATTTTTACTGGGTATTATGGAAAATTTGGATCCTAAAGAAATGAATCTGATGTTGTATTGTGTAACAGCAGCAAGATTACTGATTGCTCAAAACTGGAAGAAAGAGGTATTACCGACTATGGAAGATTGGAGATTGAAGGTGTCATACTTTGCAGAAATGGCAAAAATTTCCGCATACTTGAAGGATCAATCTCAAGAAAAATTTATCTTGGTATGGAGAAGATGGATAGATTATATTAAGAGAAAGTATGAAGTGATTAATTATCATATAGCTTTTGAATAAATATTTTTCTTTTCTAATATTTTTTATATATTTAATATAA
>NW_015396550.1:5401-8155 GCF_001527695.2 Protobothrops mucrosquamatus
ATATACAGTTGGCAAAAAGATTAAGTTCTGATCAGATTGGGAGACCAGAGAGATTTGGAATATTGGTTATTTTTGCTGTAAGAGTCAAAAAGCAGGCATGTAATTAAATTGTATACTCAAAAGAGATGATTAAAAAGGAACTAAACCCATATTAGGAGACTTGGTGAAGGTTACAAATGGACACTAGAGGGAACTAAAGCACCAGGCAGAAAAGACTTAAAATGGCTCTTTTATGATTCGTGGACTTCAGCTCCCAGAATTCCTGAGCCAGCCATGCTGAGGGGAAAGGGAGAGGTTTCCAAGCTGAGCCACGCTGGCTCAGGAATTCTGGGAGTTGAAGTCCACAAGTCTTAAAGCGGCCATAGTTGAACACCAATGAGCTAGCAGGGGTAGCCAACCTTGGCTCTTTTATGACTCGTGGACTTCCAGAATTCCTGAGCCAGCCATGCTGAGGGGAAAGGGAGAGGTTTCCAAGCTGAGCCATGCTGGCTCAGGAATTCTGGGAGTTGAAGTCCACGAGTCATAAAAGAGCCAAGGTTGCCTACCCCTGGGCTAAGCCCACTAACTGGAAATACAAAAGACAAATAAAGAATACTTGTAAAGAACAGGATGGAAATAGGATCTATGGAGAAGGGGAAAGGCATGTGAAAAAAAAAAGTTAAATTTATAGTTTAGTTCAGTTTGTCACAGCGTTGACAGAAAGTTTACTAAACACATTTTGCTTAAATCTCTTCCTAATTCTCATGCGTTTTTAAGATGTTCCCATTTTTTAAAAGAACTTCCCTTGTTGCACCACCTTCTAAAAAACTGATGAAAGATCTATTAAGTGTATCACGGATGCACAAACTGCATGCACACATTATCTCTACAACTGGAAAGGCATGTGTTCTTTGCTCAATAATCACACAGTAAAGTTTAAAAAAGCATCTAACAAGTTCAGGTAAGCTTAATGCCTGTGCATATCTGAAAGTTATCGTGTCTATTCTACAAATTTACTCGATACCAACCTATGCCAAGACTGGAAAAACCCAATCATTGCAGCATTGTGGTTTTTCACAACCAGCAAAAATACAGAGGTTTCATGACTTTAAAAAAAGGCTCAGGCCCCTGTAGTTGTGAAAGAAATATTAAAAAAAAATTTCAGAACTGCAATTTTTTTTTAAATTCCTGGCCTGGAATGTGCCATTTACCTACGCCAGGGGTCCTCAAACTTGGCCACTTTAAGACTTGTGGACTTCAACTCCCAGAATTCCCCAGCCAGCCGCTGGCTGGGGAATTCTGGGAGTTGAAGTCCACAAGTCTTAAAAGTGGCCACGTTTGAGGACCCCTGACCTACACCAATGAGGAATAACATGAAAGAGACTTCAGGGGGTCTGTGCTTACCACAATATGTATAAATGAGTTTTGAGTCTATAAACCGAACTTTGAGATTGTGGAGAACAGCAGGTTCATGAAGATAGCTGAGTGCTGTCAGGTCATTTTCACCCACAAGTATGTCTGGATTTCGCAAGGGTGGTAGGTCCTTAGACTTAGCATCAAGTTTATATTCAATATCCTAAAAAAAACAAACACAAATTATACTTGGAGAATATTTTTTTTAGTTTTTCCCCCCACAAAGTTCATTAGCTGTGTAAATTAAAAGGAAACTTGAGACGTCCTAAAGATACGTTTTTCTATAGCAGCTTACAAACTTTTTTCTCAGGTTGATGGTTATGGTATATAGGTAGTACATAAAGTACCTTTTAAATGTTATTTATTTTATTTTAAGGATACTTTACAGCCAACTGGAAGACTTTGGTAGCAGGTGATGCAAATTCCGAATAAACAGGGTCATATCATGAAAGTAAAGATTTCAGAATCAAAGCATAACAAACCTTACTAAATATAATGGTAAAATTAACATTACCTTGCCATCCTCAAGTCGCAGATGTAGGACTTTGTTTCCTGGTTTATAATCTTTCAAAAGTTCTGCCGACTTCCACACTACTTCTGAATCCGGTATCCAAATCCTTGCATACTAAAAGACAAAAACAATTAAAACGGTTATCTTTTTTTAAGGGATTTATAATAGGAGCATAATCACCCTTATCAACTCACATTTGCAGCTCTTCTTTCAAGTCATTATTACGTATTTCTGATCTTTTGCTCCCTTAATTAATACTAAATTTGGCCTCCCCATTGGCTGGACAACACTCCATCGACAAGTCCTTACTTTCCAGATAAATACCTTTAAAAGATTCCATCTTTCTCTTACCAAGCTCTGTGTTACATCTCCCCTCAAGACCCAGTTTGCAAAGAAATTGAACAAGAATGCGTTGCACTGAATAGGAAACAAGTGAAGTCTACAACAAAATATATCCACCCCGTAACAAAAGGCAAATTACTTAAAGGCCCAGCAAACATTAGCAAAGACAAGTAGGATAAAGCCCACAGAAGCTCTACTTTTCACTCTTTGTATTTATTAATGGATGTTAAAACTCTTTTGGAGCTAAAAGTCATATGTACTGAGATACATCTTTTGGAGCTAAAAGGTTATTTATTTATTTATTTATTTGTTTAATCCCATTTATACCCCGCCCTTCTCCCGAGGGACTCAGGGCGGCTTACAGGTAAATAAAAACAGTACAATACAATAAATATCTCTAAAAGCCAAATTAAAATATATATTAAATAACCTGTATTAAGTTTAATATTATAAAATCCCTTTAAAATCCCTATAAAATCCCCCCCTAGGCCAATCCCGCTTGATGGAAA
>NW_015396551.1:0-3802 GCF_001527695.2 Protobothrops mucrosquamatus
CTAGCTTCGCCGAAGCGAAGGCGTCCTGGATCGCGGAGAATCCTCGGGGCTCCGGAGGAGTTCTCACCTACATCGTCCATATAGGACGACTCGGGAACTCAACTCCTACCCCGGGCAGCTCACCTATCCCCTTATGCCCAGGGGAAAGGTATCAAGCCGTTTGACAGCTGATGCTAGCTGTCAAACCGGCTTTTACGCAGAAACAGGCGGGAGCAGCAAACAGCTGCGTCCAGCGAAGGCGCCTGCCACCGGAAGTCCCTTACTGACAATTGTTATTCTATTCTGTTCTGTTCTGTTCTGTTCTTCCTTCCATTTATTTATTTATTAGATTTCTACACTGCTCTAGGTGACTCTAGGTGCTTTACAAACAAAAATAATAATATATGTTAGCCAGGGCTTTTTTTGTCATAGAACGCATGGAACGGTGTTCCGGCACCTTTTTTCAATGGAATTTGTGGAACTAAAAAAAGTTCAGTCAGACCTTCCAACTTCTTGCAAAAAAGAAAAAAAAAGATCTCACAAGGAGTTGGAAGGTCTGACTGAACATTTTTTAGACCCATAAACTCCGTTTCCCTGCAGCAGAAGAGAAACAGGCCAGAGCTGGAAAGCAGGTTAGCAAAGAAATGCTTTTGGGAAGAGGGAGGAGCTGCACCAGGAGGAGAAGTAGCAGGTAACGGGGCTGCCATTTCCAGAAGGGAGAAGGGAGACGTGGGGCAATGCAGGGCAGCAAGCAAGTGCTGTTCTCTGCTCTGCATCCCTGTGCAGAGCTGCTGTGTTCTCCGCTCTCTGTGAAACAGGCAACAAAGGACTGGCGGAGGGAGGTGGCAGGGGAGGCTTGTGCCACCCGGTCACTGCGCAAGCCACAGGAGTGTTGGTGGAGGACCAGGAGGCGGCTGCACCCGGGCAGGTGATCTGCGGGGCGAAGCTTAAAGAAAGCCCCTCCAGCGGTGCACAGTGGCAGTGGAGCCATTCATGGTCATTCCCCCCTGGCTCTGAAACGGCGGAGAGGGACAGGCCTACCCCACCCATCCCATCCACCTTAGCATGGCAGTCTGGCTTGGGAGGGGAGTGAAAGGTTGCCGATCAAGGAATGGCCTGGTGCGGGGAGAGCTGAGTTCTGGCACCTTTTTTCTTACAAAAAAAGCACTGATGTTAGCTATATAATAAGTTCACTGATTAGTGCTATCTTTACTATTTAAATATACCCCAAGGTAAATAAGGGGTTTGGTGGATTCACCTGGCTATGTTAACTAAGCATCTCCTGGTAGGAAAAACAACAACTAGTTCCTCTCCTTAATATGTGGTGGTTCAGATGAGTGCAACTGTAGCTGGCAGGTCACACAAAAAAGTGTGCTTGACTTAAGAAGGCCTAAGGAGGCATCAACAAGACTGCATCCTTTCAAATATTTATCTTCCTGAGATCATACAGCTACCATATGAGTCCATTAAAGTCATAGCTTCTCTAAAGTTTCATCAGCAGAGGCAGCTAGCATGCCTAGGCCATTTTTCCATTCCAAATTCAAATAGTTGTACCTTCCTAATAAGAAGTATGCATAAGACCCCAAAGGCTCTTTGAAAAACATCAGTCATGCATTTAGGAAAGCAGCTGCCTCTGAAAAAGCCAAGGGTCTGATCTCTCCCACATCCCAGGCCAAAATGTCCATAGAGACCCAGAGACTGGAGGAGAAGCTAGAATCCTAAAGCTGCTTAAAATAATCAATGGGAGATGATAACAGATGGATAACAATTCAATATGGCAGCTACAACAAAGCCTTACTTTTTTTATATGGGTTGCTTTCATCCGAGCTCCTGTCCATGTCACCAAACACATTATCAATGAACTTTCAGCTCTTTACCCACAAACATTAAGTTCACTGAGTTTGCTGCTTGATAATATCTTTGTTTCCTTACATTTAACCAAATTTACTTTCATAATGAGACATTTTAAATCTTCTTTTATCTTGTATTAAGTGGGCACACCTGACCCAATTCATATCTGCATATCTGAAATTTTCGTTTTATAAGCTGCTCCCTTTATGAATAAGCCAGATACCAAAGGATAATTCCACTATTTAAAATGTTTAAAGGGGAAGTTTTCAGAATTTACCTTCAGCTACTGCTGTAGAATATACCTCCTAATATTTTGGCAAAGTTATGAAATTTTACTCTGAAGCCACATAAAAATGTATGCCCCTTACATTTTTGCATATTGGTGAAAAAAAGTAGGCTTAGGAAGGTGAAATTTTCTATTGCATCCCACTTTAATGTTGTGTGCCATAAAGTTATTTACTGCCTCCTACTTCATTTTTTCTTCTTGTGCATACTCAGTCAAGGATAAGGTAGACAATAAGGTAGACAAGCTTTATAGATAATAGGTTTTACCATTTTAGCTAACTAGATCAGTTCAACAGGTTTCATAGGTTTAGTGTCAATAACTTTAATGCTATCTTCAATTTATCTACTTATAGGCTTTGTCTATATGTACATGGATATTTTGCTGTATTTTCTTTTTGTTTCTTCTATTTTGCATTAGTCATTGACCCATACTGTAATAATGTTCAAATAGTTAGTGCTTTCATACTTCTGACAACCCACATTTATGGTTGTTTGAAGCATTCCATGGCCAGGCGACCATATTTTACAATATTTTGCTAAAAAACAACATTTATTTCTGGTTTTCAGCAAAACCAGCCCATAGTGAACCATTGATTCACTTAAGAACCACAATGTTTATTTAATGTTCATAGCAGTCAATTTACAACCACTCCAAAAAGGACATAAAATCAGGTGGGTCACATGGGCGACCTGATTTATGATTGACCATCGTATCTTATGATCATAATGGACAGGCCTTATTAGGGTTGTAACTTGAGGACTACCTGTATATGGAAAATATTGATCAGTGTCTCACTTTCTGTTGAATTCTGAACTACTGTGTTTCTCTAAATTCTTACACAACTTTCTATTCATTATAAAAGTTCCTTAGAAGAACAATCATCTGTCCCACCCATTAGCCTTTGTGTGTTTCACTTTTTGGCATGTTCTATACAATTAAAGTCCTTGTTGCTATCCATAAAGCAAAAGTAAACCTCCTGATATTCTCTGGATTTTTTTCATTATCTATCTTAAGTGGGTTATCTGTCTTATGTTCCTTTGCTTTTTCTGAAACCTGTCCATTTGACTTTTCTCTCTTCTTAACTGATTCTATTCTTCTTTGTAAGATCTAAACCTAAACTATGTATGGAAAGAAGCCAATATTTCAGTAATTTGAACATTATCTTCCATTTGTCTCCAATTATTTATTTGCTTAGACCAGTCTTGCTCCATATTTGTTAACAATGAGCTGTTAACACTTTAAGTGCCTTTTCTCCTGCACCTTTAAATAGTTCAGTGATTCTTTAATCTGAATTTGCTGTATTACACATTTTAATGGCCTGGATTTCTAAACATATTCTCTTTCTGAAAATGCTTTTTTTCATTTCTTTTCCTCTATTAGATATCCTTTACAATGACTCTTGGGTATTGCTCCTTTAACTGTAAATATTTCTTTTTTTCTTTTTTTTAATATATTTTTTATTTTTCAAACAAACAAAATATACAATGCATTTTCCTTTTTCCTTAACAATACTATGTCCTATATCTCTTACATTTATTAACAATTATTTACATTACTTCTCTTACTTTTTTATTCCTTAATTCTAACCAGCTATAATACATGTCCCATACATCGTGAAATTCAGTACTTTCTTTGTCCTTCATTTCTAGAGTTAGTTTGTTCATTTCTGCACAGTCTAAAATCTTT
>NW_015396551.1:5564-8154 GCF_001527695.2 Protobothrops mucrosquamatus
CAGACAGTGCCGGCTGGCGACCCCCAGGGGGAGGGCCTTCTCGGTTGGAGCTCCCACCCTATGGAACGAACTACCCCCAGAGATCCGGGTGATTCCGGATCTCCCCTCCTTCCGCCGCGCCCTCAAGACATGGCTATTTAAGCTGGCAGGACTGGCCTAAGGGTTATTTTTAACTTGGTTTTTTATAATAATTTTTTTTAAAAAAAGGATAATAATGGCCTTATAATAATATTTTATTTTAATTGACATTTTAACTTGGTATTTTTGTAGTTGTGTACTTGTTTTTAAAAGGCTGTAAGCCGCCCTGAGTCCGCAGGGAGAAGGGCGGGGTAGAAATTTAAATAATAAATAATTTTTTTTCCAGTTTCTTTTAACAGTCTTTTTAAAAGCTGTTATTATTATGAAGCATTGTACAAATTTTACAGATACATTCTGAATTAAAGCTTTTCCTTGCTGTTCCATAAACATTTTTCAACATATTCCCTTTGGGATAAAATTTCAGGCCTCTTTGCTAAACTAGTATTAAACTTTATGAATTAACTACGGGGATGTTTTTCCAGTGAAATATCCTTGGGGCTGGGTAAGATTGCTTCAAATTATCCTCATTATCATTCATGTAGTTAAATGCGACTTATGACTTATGGACTTATTTGGAACTAAGTTTAAATCATAAGAAACAAGAGCTAAAAGACAAAGAGAAGTTGCATTTCTCAGCCTGCTAAGAGAAAACAGTAGAATCTTTCCTGATCTTAATTATAATTATATTTATTATGGCCTAGGCCCTAGACTAATCTAACCTAATGCTCCTCAGGAATCCTTCACTAGGTTGAGAAAGATAAGATAGACCTTCATGAATTATAGTCTATTTCATCTGCTGCATGAAGTCTTATTTGAACTATATGCATCTAAAATGGCATGGTTGAGATGGTGTTAATTCATAAATGGCAATGTTGGGGTGGGTGAGTGGATGCAGAAAAAACAGGGGCACTAATAATTATTTGAAATAATTTATGTGGGCTGTAAGCCATGAAACTTATGTCATAATTAATTGTTAAAGTGTAGCAAGATACCTCACTGGTTTTTCTGGTTGTGGTTAAGGGACATTTCAAAAGCATTTTCAGTATGATATGGAGTAAAAAAATGTATCCTTGTATATAAAAGTATACAAACTTTGGTGTCAATAAATACTTCAACTTAAGTCAGATCATTGGGGGAAAGAGAAATCAGATCATTAAAAAAGTCAAGATGGCATTCACAGAGACCATCTTAACATTTTTACAAGATATTAAAAATACACTTTTTTTACATCCCAGGTAAATACCACCGCCCTAAATGCTGAGGATTTTTTTGGGCTATTAACTACAGTAATCTGAGTATAGGAAGAACGCTCACATGATGCAATAAATTCACAACTGCATATAATTCTGTGGCTTAGACCACAAATTCATGGCTATCAGAATGTTTAAGGTTTGCCTCACACAGCAAGGATTATATAGTCTAAGGAGCATTAGCTAATTTTGAAATATATTAGATTGTTATTTGAGAAGTCATCCTACTTTGACCTGGGATGATTTGGTTACAGAAGGCAACAACTTCCATAAAAAGGATACTTGAGAAAATTCTTGAAATTTCATCTCTCTCTCTCTCCTCCTGAATAGCAAAGATATGAATGCTTTAAAACAAATAAAAGATGCAGCTGAAAAATTCTTCTAATTATTTTACTAACCTTTTATTTTTACTTTCATTCTGTTGACAAACAGCCAAAACATGGATGGGCTTTGCTTATTTGTGATTAGCTAGCCATTGTGAGGAGTAGCATCTAACTAAATACAGTAATTTTAAATAGGTTCTCTAATGATGGCTACCCAACTAAAGATATTTATTGGATTACAGTACTATATTTCTACTCATTTACTGTTAAATCAATTGGGATATTGCAGATAAGTAATCTTAGTTTACCGTAAATAATCATTCTGAAAATTATCATTTCCTGAGCACTTAATTTCTAAGGACCTTTGGCAGGTCGCATTTATAACCTTGTCATATTGCAACTATGACTTCTTGCCTACTTGTGCTCAATGACCATCTCAGCAAGCAATTATGATCTTCTATTTGTTATATTGGAGTTAACTAACCTACTGGATTCAGCAGTAGTGAGAGGTGCTTAAGACGACATCTTACTGATTAATTATATAATACATTAGGATGTTTCAGCCATGGTTAACAACTTCACAACCTTCCATTGCTAAAAGACATCCAAGGATGCATTATGCTTTCTTTGACTATGAGTACCAAGACACTGGGTCAATATTTTAAACTATATAAAGAGAACTTTCTTTCTCGTTCCTCCTCTCAGCTACTAAAAAAAATACAAAGGAAGGAAGGTGTCCTGGCCCATGAAAAGTACCCTACTATTTTTTTTAAAAAAAGTTAGTAGCTTCAACTTTTTCAAATGATACCTCTCGTCTAGCTACCATTGGTATGTAGAAACCTCAGTTTTCCATTTTATATGTGCAGATGGAGAATTCCTGTATGAATTTAGAATTAGACATGAACTTCTTACTTCAGTAGTCTCCAGTGTCATGTTAAA
>NW_015396552.1:0-2131 GCF_001527695.2 Protobothrops mucrosquamatus
TTGTCCTAAGAAGAGATTTTTTTTCTGAAATTTCACCTTCAAGACAAGGGGGTGGGGGAAAGGGAAGGATAAAAGCTGTAATGTACCGAGTTAAACTTATGGAACAGGTTGCAGAGATCTGTGCAGGAACCATTAGCAGACCACGTGGCCGGCTAGCCCAGTGGTTCTCAACCTGTGGGTCGGGACCCCATTTGGGGTCAATCGACCATTTCACGGGGGTCGCCAAGCAAGGCTGTCCGCCATTTTTTTGTCCGCCATTTTTTTTGTCCGCCATTTTTTTCCCCTTTTCCGGCGGGTGCCTTACCTCCCTTGGGCTGGGCCAGCTGTGGTCGGCCTGCTCCGTCTCTGCCGCTTGCCAGCTACGCCTTGGCCGGCGCAGGGGGCAGAACCACGCATGCGCGGCGCTCCCGGGCAGGGAAAGTCCTCAACTTACGACCGGTTGGGTAGTCCTCAACTTATGACCGGTTTAGTCCTCGACTTATGACCAGTTTAGTCCTCGACTTACGACCGGTTTAGTCCTCGGCTTACGACCGGTTGGGGTCGCGGCATTAAAAAGGTTGAGAACCACTGGGCTAGCCAGATTTGTTGTCTACAAGACTGATTAGTATGCATTTGAGCGGGAGAATACGGTGCATTCATTGGCTGACGCCGCCCAAAGCTGAATGTATAAATAGGGGCGGAGCCATGCTTGTTAGTTTCTGTTTTGACCTTCAATAAAGAAGTACTTGTTTAATACTGTTGCCTCTTCAATGCTGAACCAAGCAGAAAACAGAACAAAAGCTGTCTGAATTTCGGAATTGTACTTCAGCATAAGTATTGGGCTGGTCTTAGGCATATTGACTGATGATTTGCAAAGGTATTTTCAGGCAGGCAGACAGGAAAAAAAGAAAAGAAAAAATAATGTTCAACATCTGGCAACTGCATGGTTCTGTGCAAGTCTACATTTGCACATGTCACTTCACTTGTGAGAGCTGCCAATTCCAGGTCCAATTTAATGTGCTGGTTGTTACCTTTAAAGCCCTACAACAGTGATGGCAAACCTTTTAGAGACCGAGTGCCCAAACTGCAACCCAAAACCCACTTATGCATCGTTGGGTGCCAGGTGGGTGTGGCCCATTGGCTGGGTGTGGCCAATTGGGTGGGTGTGGCCCATTGGGTGGGCATGGCTGTGGTGGTAATGGCAGACTGGATTAGGCCAGGAGACCCCAAGATGATGCAGAGGACATTAAGTGATTAATTTGATAGTTGTCAGCTTATGTAATGTAAAATGTAAGATGTAATGATGGGAATGACTCAGCAGGGTCTGTATCTCTTTAAGAGCCTTTATATAAAGGGAGGTGGAAGAAGAGTGGGTTTTTCATTTGGGGTTTTATTTCTGTAAGCTTCTTGGAGTCATGGAGAGTGAGTTGGGTGGCCATATAAATGTCTTGAATGAATGAATGAATGAATGAATGAATGAATGAACAAATAGGTTAGAGACTGTGGTTGTATTCTGTTTTACTTTTAGTCGAATTTACAAAACTCTTCCTACATGGGAAAGAAGAAAATGTTGGAAGGGGTGCAATTAAATTCCAAAAGGGGACAAGCTGGGACTTTCGTAAAAATTCTGAACAAGAAACAAAACAATTTCAAAGCAATGTAACCCCAACAGTTGTATGCAGTACTCTTTCACTTATTTTAGGACTGTAAGCTAAAGGATTAAAAGGGGTTCTTTTTGACTGGGATGGCTATAACACATTCTCTCCTTCTCCTCCTCCTCCTCCTCCTCCTCCTCCTCCTCCTCCTCCTCCTCCTCCCCAGTGGTGGGATTCAAATATTTGAACAACTGGTTCTCTGTGTGGATGCCGCTTCCAGAAGTCCATTCTGAACCTGGGCAACAAAAAAATAGCTACCAGTTCTACCGAAGCGGTGCGAACTGGCTGAATTCCACCACTGCTTCTTCCTTTCCCTCTCCCTCTCCCCTCTCCCCTTTTCCCTCTCTCCTTCCCCCTCGTCCTCCTCCATTTCCTCCTCCTCCTCCTCCTCCTCCTCCTTCTCCTCCTCCTCCTCCTCCTCCTCCTCAAGACAAGGCTGAATCATTTTCATATTTTTTTCCCCAAGAGACCCACAGGGCCATATCCAAGAGATTACC
>NW_015396552.1:4918-8153 GCF_001527695.2 Protobothrops mucrosquamatus
ATATATATATATATATATATATATATATATATATATATATATATATATATATATATATATATATATATATATATATATATATATTTCTAATAACACTAAAACTAAAACAGTGACTCCTGGGTGTGATCATCTTTCCAAAAACAAACTGTGAACACCAGGAGTATATCAAACTATACAAAGTTTAATAACATAAAACATATATATACTGTATTCCCAATAGTCCTAAAAATAATAATCACATCAATATAATATTTCTTTTCTATCCAATCATTTTGGTTGTCTTATCATAGATCCTGTTACAATCCTTATTTTAATTTGTTTCTCCCACCAAATTCTAGATATTCTTACCGGTTAAGATTTTCTCAAAAATTAATTACATTTAAGAATTTAATTCTATTTTTCCATATGAACCATCTCACCCTTTTACATTTCTTAAGGAATAGATAAAACAGTAAAAAAGAAAGAAAAGCTAGAGTAAAAAAGCATAAAAAATAACATACTACTTAAAATATATATCCCTCCTAAGCTAATATGTATTTATTTCCTAAATTTCTTATTCTTTTTAACCATAATTAAAAATATGTTTAATCTTTAAACATTCCATTTAATACATCTAGTCATCTAGTCCTTTAACTCTTATTCAAAACATTCCATTGCATTCCATCCCATTCCATTCCATCCCATTCCATCCCATTCCATTCCATTGCATTCCATTGCATTGCATTCCATATTCTATTCTATTCTGTTCTGTTCTGTTCTGTTCTGTTCTGTTCTGTTCTGTTCTGTTCTGTTCTGTTCTGTTCTGTTCTGTTCTGTTCTGTTCTGTTCTATTCTATTCCATTCCCTGACATTGTAACTGTGCTATGGAGTGGTATATAAAGAACGACTAGGGGTGATATGATAGCAGCAGGGAGGCTACCACAAAAATAAGGGGTCATGTTTTTTTCCCAAAGCACCAGAAGGCAAGACAAGAAACAATGGATGGAAACTAATCAAGGAGGGAAGCAACCTAGAACCAAGGAGAAATTACCTGTTACGACAATTAACCAGTGGAGTGGCTTGCTTCTAGAAGTTGTGGGTGCCCCATCACTGGAGGCTTTTAAGAAGAGATTGGACAGCCACTTGTCTGGAATGGTATAGGATCTCCTGCTTAAGCAGGGGATTGGACTAGAAGACCTCCAGGTTCCCTTCCAACTCTGTTATTCTGTTATATAAGTTAAAAAGGCTATTGCTATACTATTGCTATATTGATCAAAAGGTCAAGGATAGGATGAGGTCTGCAAGAGATGAACAAATGCTGGAAAAAAATAACTATAATTGTATGTAAGGTCATATGTCTACCTGGAAATAAGAGTTAGGGATGTCGGGAGAAACATAACAGAAAGCCACAATGCTGTGGGAATTGGGAACCGAAAAAGTATGTCACAAGCAGAAGGTCAAAACTTTAGGGATGGTGAATGAATATGGATTTCATGCCAGCCAATTTGTTTGTTTGTTTGTTTACAATCCTGGTATGCTGTTTTTTCCTGAAGGTCCTAGGCAACGAACAAATAAATGATTTAAAATCCCAATGCATACAAAAAGTAAAATCCATATCAATAAGCCATGCACACTGCAGACCCCCTCAAGGGGAAAAAAAGGACTGCATTGAGGAAGCTGGGCCAGATTGAGAGGACGAGCGAAGAAGAAAGAGGAAGGGAAAGGAGGAGGAGGAGGAGGAGGAGGAGGAGGAGGAGGAGGAGGGGTTGACTGGAGGTGATTGGAGGGGAAACTGGGGAGACTGAGAGAGCTGTGTCTGAATAAGTTCATCAGATCCTGGGAAAAAAAGAGCTGAGAATGTTAAGCAACACAATATTTTGTTTGCTGGAATGTATGAAGTTTGTTTAAACTAAACCCAAACTAAACCTAAACTAAACCTAATTTTATTTCCTTGTTTTTTAGTTTTATCTTGCCTTAGGTTTCAGATTTCTTGGAGTCACAATTTCTTGCTCTTTTTCTATACTCTGTTTTGTGCAGCTAACCCCAAAAGGGAATTGTATGATGGGTCTGCCTGTCTACCTACCTACCTACCTACCTACTTTATCTATTTGTCTGTCTGTCTGTCTGTCTGTCTGTCTGTCTGTCTGTGTCATCTCTATATCTATATCTATAATATGTCTCTCATCTCTATCTATCTATCTATCTATCTATCTATCTATCTATCTATCTATCCATCTCTGTCTGTCTGTGTCTGTCTATGTCTATCTGTGTGTCCGTTCATCCATCCATCCATCCATCCATCCATCCATCCTTGACATCCCTCCATCTATTACTATCTTTTCCTGTTATAGCTTTGGTTTGATAATTTTTAATTCTTTTTCGTCGTTGTTATATAAGGGTTTATACTACTGGCTCTTTTATTTCTTTACTTTTTTTTATTTACTGGATTGTTGTACGCCAGCCAGAGTCACTTTCTGTGAGAAGGGCAACCATACAAATTTGGTAAATATAAGTGACACTCTGCATTGCCTAGTTTATACTTGGAGGAATGATCCAGAAAACTGATTAGTATTTAAGGATAGAAAGTGGGAGACTGTGACTTCTAGTCCTGCTTTAGCCATGAAAGCCAGCTGGGTGATTTTGGGCCAATCACCAGGAGACTGAGACTTCTAATCCTGCCTTAAGCATGAAAGCCAACTGGGAGACTTTGGGCCAATCACCAGGAGACTGAGACTTTTAGTCCTACCTTAAGTATGAAAGCCAACTGGGAGACTTTGGGCCAATCACCAGGAGACTGTGAGTTCTAGTCCCACCTTAAGTATGAAAGTCAGCTGGGTGACTGTGGGCCAATCCCTCTTTCTCATCCCAACTCACCTCAGAAGATACTTGTCATGCAGAAAGTAAGAGGAGAAGTTGAGTTGGGTATGTTCGCTTCCTTCAGGTTTTTTTTTTAAAGAAATAATAAAGGTGGGATACAAACGCAAAAAGCAAATCATTAAATAGAAAAGAAAAATAAAATAATAGAATAATAGAATAGAAACAATAGAAACAAGAAGTGAAATGAAATAATAAAATAAAATAGATAAAATAAAGTAAAGTAAAATAATAAAAATAAAATAGATAAATAAAATAAAATAATAAACAAAACAAAACAAAACAAAACAAAACAAAATAAAATAAAATAAAATAAAATAAAATAAAATAAAATAAATAAAATAAAATAAAATAAAATAAAATAAAATAAAATAAAATAAAA
>NW_015396553.1:0-8153 GCF_001527695.2 Protobothrops mucrosquamatus
CTCCCAGAATTCCTGAGCCAGCATGGCTCAGCTTGGAAACCTCTCTCTTTCCCCTCAGCATGGCTGGCTCAGGAATTCTGGGAGTTGAAGTTCACGAGTCATAAAAGAGCCAAGGTTGCCTACCCCTGCGCTAGCCCATATAGGGCAGGGGTCCCTAACCCCCAGGCTGCAGCCCACTATTGAACTGTGAGCTGTCAGGCGAGTGCGTGTGTGCACATCTCCACTTACACAAGCAGCGGGTCAGCGCATGCATGTGCCATCCATTTGCGCAAGCATCAGACACATGTGCCCACCACTGGCACCCTGAAACTGCACATGTGTTTGCTGGCCATTCATGCGGAGCCATCCCCTCCCCATTCCCCCCCACCTGCCCCCCACCTGTCCACAAAGATTGTGGAACTCTGGTATAGGGAATCTGTACAGCAAGTTCAGGGGAAAAAATGAAATGACAAAACACACTGTGGCCAACGCTTCATTAGCAAGAACCACATACAACCTGGTGTCCAGGTGCGATACAGGCAGATTTGCTTGGATGAGCTGATTAACCACTGTAACTCTTTTGTGAACATCTGCAGGATTATAGCGTAGGCGTGTATTTATTTATTCCGCAGGCATGCTGCAAAAGCTTGAACACAATGCAGGCGGCTACAACATACCTGTCTTTTTTGTGTGTGTCGACGGTGTTGGTTTAGTTGCCTGCTGGCTTGCTTATTTTGGATTTGCATTTACAAATGTACAATGTATTTGCATTTGTATGTATTTACATACATTGGACAACTTCATATCATACGTCAGGAGGACATATAGGTCGTCCTCAACTTACAGCCATCCATTTAGCGACTGTTCAAATTTACAAAAAAAGTGCCTTGCAACCGATTCCCGCACTTATGACTGTCACAACATCCCCGTGATTGTGTGACCAACCAGCATGCATTTTCCACAGTTGTAGCATCCCAGGGTAATGTTCCAATATCTCAGGGGCTGCCATAAAGAAGAGGGAGTCAAGCTATTCTCCAAAGCCCCTGAAGGCAGGACAAGAAGCAACGGATGGGAACTAATCAAGGAGAGAAGCAACCTTAGAACTAAGGAGAAACTTCCAGACAAAACAATTTACAAGTCGTAAAAGGGGCAAGTTTGAAGACCCCTGGCCTATGGACCTCCCACCAATAATTATACTAACTGGAATTTTAGGCAATCAGTAAAACCGGTGAGAAATTAATCAAGTATAATCTGTGACAGGTTTCACTATCCAAAAATAAATACATAAAATAAAAGAACTTCACCTGCTGAATGTCTGCCTGGACGTATCCCGCCCCAGCCCAAAGTTGATCTGAAAGATGAAGTGATTTTGAGCCAGTCACCCTCCCTCAGCTGAACCCACCCTGCAGGGCTGTTGTTGTAAGGAAAACAGGAGGAAGAAGTATTAGGTATATTCACCACCTTGAGTTGCTTATAAAGCAAGAAAGGCCAGATGAAAAAAAAATCATCTAATAAATCTATATAAATAAAAATGTAAATGTTCGTTTGTTCAAAATCTTAAATCTCCAAAAGTTCTTCACCGATTGCTTTGAAATTTTGACACAATGTTGCATTCGAATACGCGCATGTTTTTATATACCTACTATTATATAGATGTCACACCTGTGACAGGTAAAAACATGCTTTTTTGAAAAACAGCGCCATCTGTTGGACATAAAAGCAAACCAGACAGTCTCTATATCTGCACAGACAATGGAACAACAAAAAATATTGTATACCCACAAGCATTGTGAAATTAAACATATTATAAACGTGCGCTTTCTCTTTTCTTTCTTTTCCATTTAACCAGACTGAGCCACAGCAATGCGTGGCCAGGTACAGCTAGTCCAAAAATAAATACATAAAATAAAAGAACTTCACCTGCTGAATGTCTGCCTGGATGTATCACGTCCCAGCCCAAAGCTGATCTGAAAGATGAAGTGACTTTGAGCCAGTCACCCTCTCTCAGCTGAACCCACCCCGCAGGGCTGTTGTTGTAAGGAAAACAGGAGGAAGAAATATTAGGTATATTCACCACCTTGAGTTGCTTATAAAGCAATAAAGGCCAGATGGGAAAAAAATCATCTAGCGAATACTAAACAAACGGAGCGCATGGACTTATAAAGCCATTATAGTGTGAACCAAGTCTTCACACCTTCTGGTGGTGAGAATTGTAAAACGCACATTTTATGTTCTTAGTTTCTGGAGGGCTGAAACACTTCTTGCATCCTGGAAAGCTAACAGATTAGATTTTAGGGTGAGGTTGAAAAATGAGTTAATTTAGGGTGGTATGAAATGTTTTCCAAAAGGATAAAATTATTGAATCTGTTGGTAACATATAAACGTGTCAATATTTGACAACAGAATAGCAGAAGGCAGCCTCCCTGGAATTAATGGGCTGTAATGTTTTTAGTAATCACAGAGCATTTTCTGCTGTGGGGAAAAATAGGATTTTTTCAGGAGGGGAACCTGTAGAAAGTCACCCTTCTAAAACGGGTCCCTCCTGACTCCATCTTACATCAAAGTAAATATTATCTGCTTTGTTTTCATCCATTTAAGGCCATAGGCCAGTAAATAAACCTCTACATGGAAGTACAAAATAATGAGGGGGGGAACCCCTCTTAGGATTATAGTTTAAGAAATTGGCTTTACCGCTTTGGCTGAAAAGTATAGTTCCATCTGTTTGTTTTAAAAACCGAGAGTTACTTTGGATAGAATCTCCTCTATTTCTGGAACAACGCCAGAAGTTCCTCTACCACTCAAAACACTCTGAATCTTATTGAATCATACAGTTAATCATACTGTTAATATCAAAGACTCATTAAATTAACAATTTTATTGAGAATTTTATATAGATAAGAGGCCAATGCTGACATATATAAAGAAAATAATGGAATGGAATAGAATGGAATAGAATAGAATAGAATAGAATAGAATAGAATAGAATAGAATAGAATAGAATAGAATCTTTATTAATAATGAAGAGAAGAGGAAAGAAACTGATCAAGGAGAGAAGCAACCTAGAGCTAAGGAAAAACTTCCTGACAGTTAGAACAATTAACCAGTGGAACAACCTGCCTCCAGGAGCGGTGAATGCTCCAACACTGGAAGTTTTTAAGAAGAGACTGGACAGCCATTTGTCCGAAATGGTGTAGGGTTTCCTGCCTGAGCAGGGGGTTGAACTCGATGACCTCCAAGGTCCCTTCCAACTTTATTATTATTGTTATTATTGAGAATAGAATAGAATAGAATAGAATAGAATAGAATAGAATAGAATAGAATAGAATAGAATAGAATAGAATCTTTATTAGTAATGAAGAGAAGAGAAAAGAGAATCTTTATTGAGAATAGAATAGAATAGAATAGAATAGAATAGAATAGAATAGTTGGAAGGGACCTTGGAGGTCTTCTAGTCCAACACCAGAGAAACCACAAAGTGCAGAAAACAATACCATCAAAAAAAGATGATAAAAGAAGAGACTTCTTGCATTCTTTTACACTTGGAGGTTTATCTGTGTCCTCAGGGTCATCTGAGTGGTGCAAATGGGCGTGAAACCTTCTTGGAACTGCTGTGTTGTAGACTGGTATGGAGACTTCTTGGCTGCAGGATCAACGACTCTCTAAAAGAAGGCAAATGACCAACTGTCTGCAAGGAGTATAAATCTTTCCATTCTCCACCATCCAGTCAGAGCTGAAGAAGCTTCTTGGATGAGAAGCGAAACGTCTTCAAAGAAAAACAAGAAAGTCCAGTTGCCTCCTGAAAAAGCACCTGTGGGACAGGTCCATCCTAACTTCAAAAGGCCACTCAGTGACCAGTCGTAAGTTGAGGACTCCCTGTATCCCTCCTGCCTCTTTCACATTACAGTCAACCCTTGAGCCCCTTATTCAATCTTTTTCAATCGTCAAATCAGAAATCACCATTTATTTATTTTTCCATTTTCAACCAAAAGTCCATCAATGTTTTCCAGTCTTTTATCAAACTCCATATTATTTTATCCCAGCCTCAAAGGAAGTTAGCTCTCCATTCTTTAAAGCAGTGTTTCTGAGCCTAAGCAACTTTAAGAAGAGTGGACTTCAGCTCCCAGAATTCCCCAGCCTGCATGACTGGCTGAGGAATCCTGGGAGTTGAAGTCCACTCCTCTTAAAGTTGCTAAGATTGAGAACGTAGATTAACAGAGTTGGCCGGGAGCTCGGAGGTCCTCTAGTCCAACCCTCTGTTTGAGCAGGAGACCCTATATCATTTTAGACAAATGTTTGCCCAATCTCTTTTTGAAAGCCTCCAGTAATGGAGCATCTACAACTTCTGGAGGCAAGTCGTTCCACAGATGGATTGTTCTGGCTGTCAGGAAATTTCTTCTTAGTTCTAGGTTGCTTCTCTCCTTGGTTAGTTTCCATCCATTATTCCTCGTCTTGTTTTAAAGATATGTAATATATGTGAACCTCACACATTATTGATACCATATTGGTACACTATTAGCCTTGTGATTATGTTAGCTATACTGTAGTTCTGATGGCCTCTAACTCTGTGACTAATATCTGAAGGTTTGGTGCTGACATGCTCTTTTCAACCTAGCCTAATCAACGGCTTTGTAGGGCAGCTAAGCCAAATTTAGAATGCAGGCACTTCATTCCACTGACAGTTATAAGGATTCCTTCGGGTACATTTTTCCATTCATTCTAGCTGCATCTCCGTCAATGATTTGATTGTCCACCCATGGTGCCTCTTTTTGGAGATCATCTTGAAGAAGATGCAATTTCCTTCTTTAATCATTTATGCTTGTGGGGTGCTGACAGCACTGATAGAACAAAAACACCCTCCATGCTTACACTTGTGCAAACACAAATGGAAACTTCCTAAAGATTTGCAAATATGGAATACGGTTGCATCAGAAGAAATAAGGGATTTATTTTTTTCAGACTTGCGATGGTTAGGAAGAATATCATTCAATCTCTTCCTTCATGCCAATTGTTTAGGCTGAAATTAATGGTTCAAAGGAAGGTTAAAGTTTCACTAACTTAAAAGTTTAGATGGGCAATGACAAAGGAGTAACCATGCTGCAGAGAAGTGATATTTTAGCCTTTCAATGCTGAGATTAATGTATGTGTCAAGCTTCCAACTGATGAACCCAACAAAGTAAGCACAGCTGAGACAATCCAATTTCTAAGGCAAAACTTTATTGAGCACAGCATTTCGGTACAGGTGAAAGGAAAACCAGCTCTGGTTATTTCATGCCTAATTTGCTATATGAAAAGTAAAAAGTCTATCTCCCCCTATTGTGCAGGTCTTAGAATAGAATAGAGCTGGAAGGGACTTTGGAGGTCTTCTAGTCCAGCCCCCTACTCAAGCAGGAGAACCTATACCATCTCAGACAAGTGACTGTCCAGTCTCTTCTTAAAAACCTCCATGATTTCTGAAGGCAAGCTGTTCCACTGGTTAATTGTCCTCACTGTCAGGAAGTTTCTCCTTAATTCCAGGTTGCTTCTCTCTTTGGTCAGTTTCCAACGATTGTTTCTTGTCCTTCTATCTGGTGCTTTGATGAGTAATGTGACCCCCTCCTCTTTGTGGCAGCCCCTCAAATATTGGAATACTGCTATCATGTCTCTCCTATTTCTTCTTTTCTTTAGACTAGCCCAGGGGTAGTTTGAAGTTTGAAGTTTTATTGCATTTATATCCCGCCCTTCTCCCAATGGACTCAGGGCGGCTTACAGCCAATTAAAAACAGAACAATCAATACAAATCTACAAAATTTAAAATCAATTAAAAGATATATACAATAGGCCTATTCATGTTTTAAAATTAATTAAAAACCAGTTTAAAATATCCCTAGGCCAGTCCTGCCTGCTGAAACAACCATGTCTTGAGGGCGCGGCGGAAGGAGGGGAGATCCGGAATCAACCGGATCTCTGGGGGCAGCTCATTCCAGAGGGTGGGGGCTCCAACAGAGAAGGCTCTCCCCCTGGGGGTCGCCAACCTCGGCTCTTTTATGACTCATGGACTTCAACTCCCAGAATTCCTGAGCCAGCATGGCTCAGCTTGGAAACCTCTCCCTTTCCCCTCCGCATGGCTGGCTCAGGAATTCTGGGAGTTGAAATCCACGAGTCATAAAAGAGCCAAGGTTGCCTACCCCTGGACTAGCCAAACCCAAGTCCTGCAGCCATTCACATTATCCAATTATAATTCAGATAACTATTATGAGATAATGTCTTTAGTTCTCAATAAACAAATCTTGAGTGTCCTTGGTTCCCACGGACTGGCCTCTCAATATCAGAAGTCTCCATTCCATTCTCCTCTCCCCTTCCCCCAAGTTTTTAGGCAAGCTGAGAAGCAATAATGGTTGAAACAGCATAAGCATTCTTCGAGACAAATGGTTAAGATACAGGTAATCCTCGACTTACTCAGTCATTCAGTGACCAAAGTTACAACCACACTAAAAAAGTAACTTATGACCATTTTTCTTCACACTTATGACTGTGGTAGCATCCCCATGGTCATGTGATTTACATTCAGATGCTTGACAACTGACTCATATTTATGACGGTTGCAATGTCCTGGGGTCACATGATCCCCTTTTGCGACAAGCAGGAAGCCAGATTCACTTAACAACAGTGTTAGTATCTTAACCACTGCAGTGATTCACTTAACAATGATGACAAGAAAGATTGTAAAATGGGGCAAAACTCACTTAATAAATGTCTCACCTAGCAACATAAATTTTGGGCTTAACTGTGGACGTAAGTAAAGATAGTTCAAGACAACGCTGGAAATATTTACGAGGGCAATTCAGAAATAAACCTCTGTTTGGTTATCAATGACAGACACTCGCAGATACAGAACTTTTATTGTACACATTAGAAAACTACAGCGTTGCATTACTTTTCGACATAATTGCCATTCAAATTGAGGCCCTTGTCATAACGTCTTACAAGGTTTGAAATTCCTTTGTAGTAGTCGCTTGGTGCCAAATCTGGGCTATTGTGTGTGTGTGTGATCAAAAACATCCCAACGGAACTGCTTCAAAAGTTCTTAGGTGCATCTAGTGGTGTGTAGGCAAGCATTATCATGAACCAACAGCACACCGGAAGTCAGCAGGCCCCGACACTTGTTATGGATGGCTCGTCTGAGTTTTCGTAACATTTCACAGTGGACCTCTGAATTGATGGTCAAACCAGGCTCCATGAACTTCACTAACAGTTACTCCTCTTCATATTTGGTGGGATTTTCTATGGCACCACTTCCGGTGTGGTGGTGGTTCACAATAATGCTCGCCCGCACACTGCTAGACGTGCCCAAGAACTTTTGAGGCAGTTCCGTTAGGATGTTTTTGATCACACACACACACACACACACAGCCCAGATTTGGCTCTGAGCAACTATGACTAAGGAATTTCAAACCTTGTAAGACATTACAACAAGGGCCTCAATTTGAATAGTCATTATGTCAAAACGTAATGTAATGTTGTAGTTTCCTAATGTATAATAAAAGTTCTGTATCTGCCAGTGTCTGTCATTGACAACCAAATTTATTTCCAAATTGCCCTCATACAACAAGAATGGTCATTTTATCATGCTTGGTGAATCTGCAAAAATAAAAAAAGCTAGAAGTGTTGGGGTTCAAATGCATACACCGATTCAGTGGATTTTAAAGATTAATATAAAAGTGAAATCAAAAATTTTCTCCTCTTGGGACTGATGGATGAACAGTTGGGGAAAAAATCATGGCGGTCTCTTTTTCATATATGATAAGGGATAGAAGGAATATTCTTAGAAGTATATAATGGTACCTTGGTTTTCAAGTGCTTTGAAACTCATCAAATTTGGTGCTCAACACATTTTGTGACATGAAAATTTTGTCCCGGTACTCAACGTTTGTTTGGTACTCAACACACAAGCTAGAACTTGTCGATGTCAGCTGCCTTGTGACTCACTACATTACTTCTTAGGGGAAAAATCTGTTACTCATCGTTTTTGATACTCATTGTGCCTCCCAGAACCAATTAACAATGAGTATCACTGTATCCATAACTGTGCTTATGACTGCTATAAAGAAGATTAGGAGTCACTTTTTAAAAATCTTTTTCTTTTCTTTTGTATTTTGCCTCTATCTATTTATAGTTTGGCTTTCTCTTCTATTTCT
>NW_015396554.1:0-8150 GCF_001527695.2 Protobothrops mucrosquamatus
GCTGGAGCTGAATATCTTTCCCACTCTGAACTGGTCCTGAATCCTGGCTAAGGGTTATTTTAAAATTTCCTTGGTGATCTAGTGGAATTACATGAGTTGATTGTCCAGTGGTATTTCTTGATAATCTTCCTTCTTCCCACAGCGCTAGGTCCTTTGCAATGTCTGCATATTGCAAAAATTTGGCATTATAATGGAAGAAGAAAAATAAGAAACACTTTATAATTAATATAATATAATCAGCTTCATTCTAACCCAAGCAAACTGTTAATAGGCTATACTACTAAGTTATTTTCAACTGGGAAAATTTGAGTGCCTTTTGAAGCATCACTCTTATGAAGAGTGGACTTCTTCTGGGAGCATCTATGGACTTCTTCTGGAGGCATCTATGATGACATTTCCACTAAAATGAACTGAATGTTTTGGTGTTTTGGAAATCCACATAAAATCACATTTGGAAAAGGGGGGAAAGTATCTGCTTTGTTTTCAATACATGAAATATGTTAAGAATATGAGAGAGAAAGTTTTCCATTCTTAGCCATGCTGGATCTTGCCTGTTTCCTGCACTTTCCTAACCATGAATATTTGGAGGTCTTTGATACATTTAATGTGAGAGAAGAGGCTTACTGTACATATCTTTTTGATTTCTCATTCTCTCTAATCAATCAGTCCATGCCAATAAATTATTGTCCTTTTTGAAGAGGTGCCAGGAAGAGGTATATTATAGATTCAAAGTGAGTCCATGACCTTCATTATATATACAAGATCAGCCATTTTTGGAATGCCTGATCTTTCTTCATTATTTCCCCAAAGTACATCTATTATTATTCACAGCATTTTTCTCAGACTTTCTTTCCAGAAGTAAAAATAGCCTTCATGACAAACTCATAAACTATTTAAAGGTTGAAAAAATATATATTTATGAACAGTTAATGTAATTATTTCCCCCTCCTCAGTTTTGGATCTATATGTTTAGATTAGATTAAAATAAGCCAGAAGTTCATATGAACTTTGAATTTCTTCAACTTTTTGTTGTACTCACAAAAGAGTTCGATTTTTTCATCAATTTTTTACTGAACTCCCAAAAGATGACATTTATAGATATTAATTCCAGAATGAGATAAATGACTATATCAAAAATTCAAAATACTATCCTTGTTATGTTTTTGGTTATTTTTAGCCTGTACCCAGTAAATAACATTTCTCTTATCTTTACAAGTTTTCCCAGAAATTGCATACTAAATAACAAGAAGGTTAAACATATTTTGAAATATGGCAAGCCAAATATGTCTGTTATCATCAACTAAATAAAGATATATGTGCACATACATAGCCATACATAAACACATTATCATTCTCCTTTTATAATCAAAATGAGTTGCAGCACCAAAAGCTCTGCATTTATTTCTCTGTATGACTCCATTCCCTCTTATATGTTTACCCAGTCTGGTTCTTAACAAAAACCTGTCCTAGTTCATACTTCTACTCAGTGGTGAAATTCAGCCAGTTTGCACCACTTCAGCAGAACCAGTAGCTAATTTTTTGTTGCCCAGGCCCAAAATGGACTTCTGGAAGCGGCATCCACACAGAAAACCAGTTGTTCACATATTTGAATCCTACCACTGCTTCTACTCAAAATCATTTGTGAAACAGAAAATTGTTAATAAGCAGAGTTTTCATATTTTAATGGCTATCTGATAATCTGGCAAATAATAAGATTGTAATGCCATAGAGACTGCCTCAAATAATATGAATTGCTGTATCCTGATAATCAGTTTGCATATGTAGAGTACTAAGAAAATCTCTGGAATAAACATGCACACAAAGAATAGAATATAAATTATTTTTATAGAAATTAACTCTTATTCTGCTCTCAAACTGGTATAACCTTATTAAATGGGTCTTTCATTCTCAATTACTGTATATTTTCAGATATTTGCCCCAGGTAGTTGATTATTCAAAGCTTGCCAGCCTTGAATGTATCCTACCAAACTACAAGCTGCAGATAAAGGTTCTTGTAAGAACAGCTGGTTCCTGGAATCACAGGTTGGGATATTATTACCTGGTCAATATTCAGACTTTCTTTACTTGCTATGTCAAATCTATTTATGCTCTTTTCCCTCCTTTAATCACAAGCAGATTTATGAAGCAGTTGTTGCCATATCATTGATATGCTATTTGATATTTCAGTTCCAACCCTCTCCCTTATACTTTATTTAATGTTTCACTTTATATTACATCTTTTTATCTTTATGACATCCAAAGTAATTCTAGGAGTATTGAATCCTCAGATTTAATTTCACACTTAATGTAGGTATAATGAAGGTATAATGAAAGTTATTGCCAGTTATTGGTTTTTAACATAATCACCATAATACTTGATAAACAGCATGTTGTCTGGATTAGTATTTAAAAAACAATCAATAACAATTAATTTCTATAATTCTATAGTCCATATAATGGCTTTGCTTGATTTTCTCTTTTGCCAATCTTAAATTAATACAGTTCTTATTAATTGAATAAATGATAATTAAATATAGACATTTTTCTCATGTTTCTGCAAATAATAACCACATCAATATAAAGCTTCTGTTCCAATTGCCTCATCATCGATCCTGTTTGCATAATTCTTATTTAAATTTGTTTCCCCCACAATATTCAAAGCATTCATACTGGTTAAGATTTTCTCGAAATTAGTCACACTTAAGTATTTAAGTCTTTTTTCTCATACAAGCCATCCCAACACTTTTACATTTCTCATATCTTAAAAAAAGAAAAAAAAACCAGAGAAAACATTTCTTTTACATAAACCATCCTAATTTTTATATTTCTCATGACAAAAAACAAACATAGGAAAAAATACTGTTACTTGAGGGGTTCATCCCTCTTAAACTAATCTTCATTTATATCCAAAATCTTTCTATTTCTTTAACCATATTCAAACAGATGTTTAATTTTGAAATATTTCCTCTGGTAAATCCCATCATCTAATTTCTTAATTCTCACTTCAGCCTCTCTTTTTTTTTTTTTTTGCCAAACATCTTTCCTGATCAATATGCTTCGCTGAATCAAAGCATCTTTCCATAATCTTAAAAGTATTGTTGCAGGTACAAAAGGCAAAACAGATAAGATGTTTTTATAGGAAGGTTTCGCCCCTTCGTATTCATTGAGAATCTTTTCCTTTCTTTCTTGATTTTATTTATCATTTTTTGTCTCTCAAGTTCTCATAGTTCTCCTGGCAGAATCCATTTTGTCAAATCCTTTTTCTTGTCCTCAAACTTATTTTGTAATCTTAGGGTATAGGTTACTTTTTGCATGTCCAGTATTTCCGGTAAGTTTTTTTCCAACTGAGTTAAGTCATACTTTGTTAAGTTCCATCTTGAATTGTTAAGTTCCATCTTGAAATCCTCTGTCTCATATTTAGTTGTCTGTTTTTTCTGCTCACTCTCTGTTTTTATTTTCTGAGAATTTTTGTGTTGTAAAGTTAAATTGGAGATGTGTTCATTTATATTTTCAAAGTTATTATTAATTTTTTCGTGGTTTGAGATCATTGTTGTTTGGATTAGTTGCAACATAGCATAGATCTGCTTCTGGAAAGTATTTGTTTTTTCTTGGTATATTCTTTTGGCAGATCTCTGGTTTTCCATGATAGCTAAAAATCAGCTGCAAACAGCTTTTTTTTTACCAAATAGCCTTTCTTTGTATTTTCATACAAACAATAATCATGACCAGGAGAAATAAAATTCCATAGAACTGTCTAGATACTGACATCTTGGTTCAACATACAGAGGTGACATCTTGGTTCAACATACAGAGCTTGAATAACCCTCTCCTCCATTCATCTATTTAATGTCTTGTTCTCAATATGGCTTTTATAAGCAGAAATATGCTCCCAGTCTGGCAATGTAAATTTTCAAAATCTGTCTTCAAATATAACCTCTCAGGTTGAAGTGATTCTACATCATTCCAGAGGGAATTCTGATTTTAGAGGTAGCACTAGAAAAAATCCAAGGCCTGTTCTGCAAGCATTAGGTGGGTGAATAGGTCATATTCTATGACTATCATCTTTAAGGCGCTCCATGGCAGCGGACCAGGATACCTTCGAGACCGCCTTCTGCCACAGATTACCTCCCATCGGCCAGTACGCTCCCACAGGGTGGGTCTCCTCAGGGTGCCGTCGGCCAGACAGTGCCGGCTGGCGACCCCAAGGGGGAGGGCCTTCTCTGTGGGAGCTCCCACCCTCTGGAATGAGCNGAATGAGCTGCCCCCAGAGATCAGGGTGATCCCTGATCTCCCTTCCTTCCGCCGCGCCCTCAAGACATGGCTGTTCCAACAAGCGGGACTGGCCTAGGATAATTTTTAAGAGGGGTTTTTTAGAGGGGTTTTTAATTACTTTTTAATTAGACAATTTAAATATTTCATTTTAATTAATTTTAACTTGTGATTGTTAGTGTTTTTAATTGATTGTCAGCCGCCCTGAGTCCGCAAGGAGAAGGGCGGGATATAAATTCAAATAATAAATAAATAAATAAATAAATAAATATTCTGGGGAGAAAGTTGGGCTCGATGACTTTCAAGCTTTTTCCAATTCAGTAACTATAGAAAATATTAGGAAATTAGAGGCAACCTTAGGTATGGATTTTGCAATAAGCATTACTGCCACTGTCTGTTATTTATTTTTTACTTAATTACTTATTTATATCCCACCTTTATTATTTTTACAAATAACTCAAAACAACAAACATATCCTCCTCCTCTTTTCCTCACAACATCAACCCTGTAAAGTGAGTTGGGCTGAGAGTGGCCAAGGTCATCCAGATCGCTTTCATGGCTAAAGTGAGGCTAGAATTCACGGTCTGCTGCTTTCCAGCCTAGTGTCTTAACCACTGGTTCTCTCTGGTTAATGCCTATTATTTTAAAGCAAGATGTTTGAAATTACATTTGAATAGCACTATTAATGAACGTAATAAGATCCCAAAGGGGTGTCTGATCAAGTCAACATTTGGTTATATAAATAATAAGGTCTTGTTAACAAAATTACTGTACATTAGGGCTGTATACATTTCAAAATTATTTAGAAGTGTTTAGCATCTCAAGGTAAAGTGATTCTTAAAGTAGTTGTGCCTTTTTTTCTTCCACACTGAAACATGAAACAACATGCTTTGTTGAACAGAAAGAGTCTGTGATCATGTGAGGTCCAAAACAATTAGTCTGAATCATTCTTGAATGATGCATAGTCCCGTTATATTCTGTTATAGAAAAAGACACCATTAAAATGTCTTTTATTCAAGAATATGTAGTTCATATTACAGTATGTCTTAATCTTGAAATAATCTGAAGACTTCATTCAAGTTATTTTCAAATGAGTTATTTTTATGTTAGCAGTTTGAATAATTTCCCTTGAATTTTAGTTTAACCCCCTTTTAAACATACATCACTTGAAATTTGTAAAATACCTGTTAAAATTTTGGTTTAAGAAAGATAACATGGATGTTATAAGTTAAACCAAATGTGCAACAAATCCTCTTTCAATTAAATTAACCTGTGTTTTTGCAAATGGCTTGGTTCATGACTTATCTGTAATGAAGGAGAGATGGTATGTTGAAAAAATGCAGTATTTATGTTTCAGTTAGTTTCAATAACCATTATAATTATGGCACAGCTTTAGTTATCTGCAAAACCTGATTGGTTCTGCTGATAAGTAAAATATTTAAATCATTTCTCCACAGTTAATTTAACAATTTTAGTACAAAACATTTATTTAGCATTGAATGTATTCTGATTTTGAACATCAACTTTCACAATGAAAAAGGAAGTATTTTCAAAAGAACAGTGTCATTAAATACTTATCAAAACATGTATTTGGCCCATTTTTAAAAAGCTTATGTCAATGACACTGAATGGGAGGAAGTACTGTACATGTAAAAGAATATTATATAGCAACCTTTTTAAGAATGAAGTGGCTGTGTGGATAACAAGAGATCCCAACTAATTGCTGGATACTTGAAAAGGAAATCTAGCAAATCTTTTATTTGCTAAAAAAACAAACACATTTTTGCATTCTTGGAATATTGGAAATAACAAAGTATGCTGTTTCTCATGTTTTCCAATGTTCAAGGTAATATTTAAATATCAGAGTCTGAATGTCTCTATGGGCTGGAGAAAGAGCAAGTAGTAATAAGAAGTCAGAAAAGCAAAGTGAGAAAATCAATAATTAATGGAAGCACCTTAAAACTTCTCATGTTTTAAAAATAATTGTCATTGTCTGCCTCCTAAGAACCGCCTAATAAAATATATAGATTTTAATCAGAGAAAGAGTCACTGAAACTGTTTTTCCTAAATTGATGCAAATGTACTGAAGATACTATAAGAACAAAATCAGATTAAGAGGTTTATCTGTTTATTTTAACTAATAACAGTTTCAAAGAAGGTACCCTGATAATGAAATGTATGAAATTGCTAGCAGAATTACACATGCCTTCTGTCTCCAATAATGATGCTAAAAAACTTACAGTCTGATGGTAATAATCAGCCTTAAGCACCTGGCAAATATAAGGTATAATGACTTTTGGTTAGAGATGTTAGTATTAGGTATTACCTATTACCATATTTCCTAGTTTTTCTCTTTTTTCAAGAAGTATTCATCCAGTAGTTTTATTTTTATGCCTTTTAAATTATGGCAACAAAGGATAAGCAATTGGAATAATTTGTTTTCTAAAAATGGGAACAAAAGCTTACTAAGGAAACATTATGTGACGCTTAAAATAGGAGACTGTCCTACTTCCATGACAATTAGTGCTCCATTCCTTTATGTGCTTACTACATCTGTCATCTTTTCTCATGACAATTTCGGCCATGTAAATATAGCAAAATTAAGAATTTACAGATTATTCTTCATAATCTGGATAAAAGTCAAATGATTTGAGAAAAAATATCTCCTTCAAAAGATGGATTTTCTGAAGTTATTTGAGAAAATGTATGCAGTATTGCCTAACACTATTAATAAAAAATCGCTGGCATATTATTATGTGAGGTAGTTATCTCCTTTGATTGCTATATAAAACCTATTGTCATTGCCTGCCTATAAATCAACAGAGTAGTACAGTCATTCAGGTAACCTTTTCTTATAACATTCAGCCAAAGCATTTTTTGCATGGTTTCTAAATGAAAAGTCTTAAAGTCTTGTGCATAACGTTTACCAGAGAGGTGTTTTTCCATAGTTTGTAGTTCTTTTGCAGCCAGTGAATCTTCTAATAGTTTCTGACTTGAAGAGTCTCTACCTCTTGAACCCATAATGTCTAGAGACCAGGCTGGCTGATTCTAGAATAAATAAATAAAGGAAGAACACAATTTACAATTTTGTGAACTGTAGATTCATCTAACATATATCAACTCAAATGACCCATTCTTTTAACCACATAATTAAGATAGTATCAGTAGTATCAGGTAACGATCTTTAACATTTTCATAAGTTAAGGTCAATGTATTAAGGTGACGTTTTGACCAAATCCAGATATGATTTAGTTTGCATGAACCCATTTATTTTACTGAACGGCATTCAGTTTAGGTCAACATCAAATTGATCTCAATATGAATATAATCTACTCTTTTAGAGGCAAAGAGCATCTCCAATACCACTATATAATTGCAACAACTTAGGACAACAGCAGTAGCACTTAGACCTATATACTACTTCATAGTGCTTTATAGCACTCTCTAAGCAGTTTACAGAGTTAGCATATTGGCCCCAACAACTAGAGTCCTCATTTTACCAACCTCAGAAGGATGGAGGGCTGAATCAACCTTGAGCCAGTCAGGATCGAACTCCTGGCAGTCAGCGGAATTAGTCTACAATACTGCATTCTAACTACTGCACCACTGCAGCCCCTACAACATTATTATACTTTAGAAGCATTATTGTCAAGAAAAACTTTCAGCTATTTGGTTACTGAGAAATGTGATATACTAAAAAATACTAACTACTACAAAACATCAACTGATTTTAGAAGTTATCTTTAAAATAAGAAATTGAAGTAAATTTGGTGGTGGTTTGTTTGCGGACAACAAAATTATAAGCAGGTAATTCATGAAAACAAAAAAGTGGGTTTTAAAAATATTAATTGACTGATATGATACTTAAATGCAGCCAGTGT
>NW_015396555.1:0-8150 GCF_001527695.2 Protobothrops mucrosquamatus
CTAGATGACCTCTAGAAATCCCTTTCAATCCATACATTCTGCGATCTTACTGCTGTCACCATCTTCAGCTGAAGATTCAACAAAGCCAGGAGCCCTAGTTAGACAAAGTCCTTGATGCGCTACTTTGTCCCTTCTGTGTGTAGTCACAAAAGAAAGCAATTGTGCTCTAATAAGGACAAATGTAGGAAGAGAAGTTTTCAGGCATGCTTTGATGCTTATAATGCCATCATGTTCAGCTGCCAAGGGAAATACTCAAAATGAATTCTGCTCTAATTTGCTATCCTGTCATTTTTGGAGCATGAAATTATGTGAATCACATTTGAGGCTCTGTTCTGCCAGTGGTCACCCTTTGCATCTGAAATCGGTAAACCTAAATCGCAGATGCATAACAATCGGTGATTTGGAGCGCTGAATTAGGGAGAAAAAATACACAAATATTAAAAAAAATGTCTTTTTCATACCTAAGCTGGTTAATTATGTATTTTAGGGCTGTATTTGCACATTATGCAAAACCTACTTAGTCTAACATTGGCTCACTTCTGGATTCAAACTCATATTTGAACCCTGTTCATTCATATCAGTATATTTTATGCAGTACTTCCCACCCCCAATGGGTTATTTCCATACCCAAAGATTTTGCACAACACATTTTTCTGCAGAAGGTAAACAGGCCAATTCATTTTTCTTAAACAGTCATCTTCTTTCTTTTGTCAATATTTTCACTTCTGCTCAATTAGTTCAGAACTACGGTATTAAAATTTAATTGGGAGGATTAGGGAGTTGGCACTTGTTGTTTTGTTAGGATTATGGGACCTGGATTGCAACATTCTACGTCAATCTCGGCAAATTTAAGATATGAACTCCCAGAATTCCCCCTCCAGCTTACCAGAAAGCTAATCTTTGCTGCTATCTAGTGGACATTTGTGGCTTTGCAGCCCAAACTGATAGTTCTATTTTATATCAATTTTCTCTCTCCTCTTTCTGACAAAACAATGCATCGTAGATGCACAACCTTGAAAATAAGACTGTAGCTCTAAAGTGAATGGATGTAGGGGAAGATAAGTTTATTATCTTCCCAACGAACCCAATGGGTTTTTAATACATCATAATTGTTCATTGATAATGTATTTGTAATCTGTCTCACAGGTAATCTCCGTCTGCATAACCAACCTATCTCTCCCCTTCTTTTCCACATCACTGCAATTCTACATCAGCCTAGCCACGCTGCTTCTGAGGAAATGAATTGCAACTCACAAAAACCTTTACCTTTTAATAAAATGTGTTAGTTGAAAAAGATGCAATCACATTCCTGATTGTGGGATCCTTGGTGCTCTTTGAATTTGACTGATTTCTTTCAGATGTTTCATTATCCAACTAGGTAACATCATCAGTGCTAGAAGAGAATGGGGTTTGGTCTCTGTTTATATACTAGTGACATGCCCTGTCACTGTTGGTAGAAGTGTTGACTGTTTGATTCTTTGCTTAAGTTGGTAGTTCCTTGAGATCACATTATCCCAGTCAAGAAACTACCAACTCAGACAGAATAACAGAGTTGAAAGGGACCTTGGAGATCTTCTAGTCCAACCCCCTGTTCAAGCAGGAGACCTTACACTATTCCAGACAAATGGCTGTCCAGTCTGCTGCAGTGATGGAGCACCCACAACTTTTAGAAGCAAGTAGTTCCATTCAATAGTTATCACTGTCAGGAAATTTCTCCTTTGTTCTAGGTTAGATCTCTCCTTGATAAGTTTCCATCTGTTACTTCTTGTCCTTCCCTCAAGTGCTTTGGAGAATAGGCCCCTTTTCTCTGTGACAGCCCCTTAAATATTGGAACAGTGCTATCATGTCATCCCTAGTCCTTCTCTTTGTTAGACTAGCTGTTCCCAGTTCCTGTAAACGTTCATCACCCAATCAAACAGTAAACTTCAGCCTAACCAAGGAAACATCAAGAACACTTCCACTAACACTGACAGGGCAAGCCACTAGTATACAGGTAGTCCTCGACTTACACCATAATTGAGACCCAGATTTTTGTTTCTAAGTGAGACATTTGCAAAGTGAGCTTTGCCCCATTTTATGACCTTTTTTGCCACAGTTGTTAAGTGAATCACTGCCTTTGTTAAGTTTGTTAAGTGAATTTGGCTGCCCCCTTGACTTTGCTTGTCAGAAGGTTGCAAAAGAGGATCACGTGACCCCGGGATACTGCAAGAGTCATAAATATGAGTCAGTTGTCAAGCATCTGAATTTTGATCACGTGACCAAGGGTGTGCCGCAATGCTCATAGATGTGGAAAATGGTCATAAGTCACTTTTTTAAAGTGCTGTTGTAATTTTGAACAGTCACTAAATGAACTGTTGTAAGTTGAGGACTACCTCTATAAACAGGAAATCAAACCCCATTCCCTTCTAATACTGATGATGTTATCTGATGAAGTTATAGCATTGTTTCATTTTCTCTATCTATTATTTCTGTTCTAATTCTCAAAATCACATATCATAATCTTGTTTTTTTCTGTTTCTTGCAAAAAAGTCAATAAGTCAATAATAATAATCTTCATCATTAAATATAGACCCTGTTCTATCTTTAATTAAAGCAGTCAATTTGGCCATCTCAGCAAGTTCTGTCATCTTCACTATCCATTCCTCCACTTTGGATAAAGTCAAATCTTTCCACCTTTGTTCATACAGTATAATAGTCTCACTGCAGTTGTCATATATACAAACAAAATTCCATAATTTGTTTCCACCACTTATCCATCAATTCCAAAAGAAAAGTCTCTTGTTTCAATTGTGTATAAGTTTTTAAAACCTTCTGTATTATTGTATGTAATGGAGTCCAAACTTTTCTGGCTTTTTAACCCACCCGACTAGCATGACAAAATGTCCCTTCTTGTTGATTACATAAGTTTGACAAGCCTTTATAATTTCTAGACAGTTTTTTCCAGTGACATGTAGCAATGATATATTATTTTGTGAAAATTCTCTTTAAGATTCTTACATAATGTAAATTTCAATCCTTTCATCCTCTACGTGTATATTATAAACAAGTTTTAAGCTTATTTCATCATGCTTTTTTCACTCATTCTTCTTCTGTTTCATATTTCAGTGAAAATTTATACATTTTGGTAAGAACATGATCATCATTTGTACTGAGTTCTTTTTTAAATCCAGTCTTATGATGTTCAAATCCTAAATTCTCTTATCTAATAATTATAATAATTATACAATTGACACGAATATCCTTCTACCACCAGTTCTTCTCTTGTTTTTATTCTTTATTTTTGACAAAATTCTAATATAAGTAGACCTCAACTCACAACAATTTGCTTAGTGCCCATTCAAAGTCACAACAGCACTATAAAAAGTGACTTATGACCATTTTTCCACACTTATGGTTTTTGCAGCATCCCTGTGGTCACATGATCAAAATTCAGACGCTTGGCAACTGATTCATATTTATGACGGTTGCAGTGTCCTGGCAGTCACATGATCACCATTTGCGAGCTTCTGACAAGCAAAGTCAGTGGGGAAGCCTGAATCACTTAACAACCGTGTTACTAACTTAACAATAAACAATTAACAACCGTGTTACTAACTTAACAACTGTAGTGATTCACTTAACAACCGTGGCAAGAAAGGGCGTAAAACAGGGCAAAACTCATTTAACAGAAATTTGGGGCTCAGTCGTAGTCCTAAGTTGAGAACTATCTGTATATCGGAGTAAGTTAACCATTTATCTTTAGTAATCATTTCTCTTCTATTAAATGCTTCCTGTACTGAGAGCTACAAAAGTATTTTGGGGGGCACAGCCGAAGTTTATATTTTTTCCATCGCCTCAATATGGCACATCTAATAAAACAATTTTTAAAATCAACATTAACCTTTGCTTTATCACACCACCCGTGCCATCCAAATCTTAAATCTTATCCTTCAGAAACCTTCTGTTTCTTAGCAACATCCATTCTTTCATCCAGACCAGACAACCAGCTGCAAAATACAATTTCAAACATGGTGAGCCCCATCCGTCTCTTTCTTTTGCGTCTTGTCCCAGCTTATGTTTAGCTCGTGATCTTTTCCCCTGCCACACAAAATGGGGGAAGGGGCAAATTTCTTGTTCTCAGAGACCATATTTGAATTTCTTTTTTTTCCTTCCGGAAGAAACAGGGATGACAGGAACGAGGCACCCACTATGCCTCTTATATGTTGTTGTTGTTAGTTGCGAAGTCGTATCCGACCCATCGCGACCCCATGGACAATGTTCCTCCAGGCCTTCCTGTCCTCTACCATCTTCTGGAGTCCATTTAAGCTCACGCCTACTGCTTCAGTGACTCCATCCAGCCACCTCATTCTCTGTCGTCCCCTTCTTCTATTGCCCTCAGTCTTTCCCAGCATTAGGCTCTTTGCCAGTGAGTCCTTCCTTCTCATTAGGTGGCCAAAGTACTTGAGTTTCAACTTCAGGATCTGGCCTTCTAAAGAGCAGTCAGGATTGATCTCCTCTGACCTGTTTGATCGCCTTGCAGTTGCCATAATTAAGCAAGGATCACCTGCATTCTATACAGGTAGTCTTTGACTTACCACAGCTTGTTTAGTGACCGTTTGAGATTACAACAGCACTGAAAAAAGTAACTTAAGACCATTTTTCACACTTACAACCATTGCAGCATCTCCATGGTCATGTGATCAAAATTCAGATGATCAACAATTGGTTCATATTTATGACCGTTGCTCTGTCCCAAGGTCATGTGATCCCCTTTTACAACCTTCTGACAAGCAAAGTCCATGGGGAAATCAGATTCACTTAACATCCATGTTGCTAACTTAACAATTGCCTTGGTTCACTTAACAACTGTGGCAAGAAAAGTTGTAAAATGGGGCAAAACTCACTTAACAACTGTCTTGCTAATAACAGAAATTTTGGGCTCCACCGTGATTGAAAGTCGAGGACTATCTGCATTTTATTTTATTTGACTAAGCTCATATGCCCTTTTAATTACAATCAATTCTGAGTGGTGGATGTACCAGTACTATAGTGAGATTAAAACAAAATATATAAACCTTCAAAAGAAAAATCAATTAAAAATATAAAAATTCTTGCAGGAGGAATCAAAATCAAATCCCAGTCCCTGAAAGCTGAAAAAGCCAAGTCTTGACAAGTTGCCAAACCACCAAGAACATTATGGTTGTATTATTCCATTATACTGTATTTTCCCTTTGTCTCCTTTTTTTTCTAGCCTGAAGAGTCCAAGTTACTTCAACATAGAGGTAGTCCTCGACTTACAACCAGTTATTGAATGACTGTTCAAAGTTACAATGGCTCAGAAACTGTACTTTATGGTCCGTAAAACTTCTAGCCATTGTAAAACATTGTTCTTCTCCCCATGTTTATGTGATCATGCTTGCATCAAGAACTGTAATGGCATAGTTGTTAGAACGCAGTATCACAGGCTAATTCTGCCCACTGCCAGGAGTTTGATCCTAACTGGTTCAAGGTTGACTCAGCTTTCCGTCCTTCCGAGGTCGATTAAATGGGGACACAGATTGTTGGAGGCAATATACTGACTTGGTAAATCGCTTAGAGAGGGCTGTAAAGCACTGTGAAGCAGTATAGAAGTTTAAGTGTTATTGCTATTACACTTGCAATCAGCTGCACAGAGCCCCTTGATCATGTGATCACAATTTGTAATGTTCTCTGAAAAAGAAGTCAATGGGGAAACTGGAAAGAAAGGTTGCAAGCTGCTATCAACTGCTGAAGTATCTCCTGTCCACTTCCTGCATGGGATATGGTGATGTTGAAAGAAAAATTTTCATCAGGGTCCAGTCCAAGCTGGGAATAAACAAAATGAAGGTTGGAGTTTATTGAAGAGCAAAGTCAGACAGAAGTGTGGCTATGGGAAAGCTGACCTCATGTAGCTGAGAGTAGTGGGTTTTTATACTTTCTTGGGCTTTTGAGGTTGTTTCCTGTTCCTGTTTGAGGTTTTGTATTTCCTGTGTCATGTACTTTGACCTGAGTTTGAGTGTGCCCTCTTGGTATTGGTGAGTTAATCCTATTATGTCCCCAAAGGTCGTGTCTTTTAGAGTTTGGGTGGGGTATGTAGATTTTAGGGGTCTTTGTCTTCCTAATCACATCAGCTTCTAGTTTCCTGGCTCCAACCTTCCTGAATGGATTATTACATCTGCATTTCTAAAAACTGGTTTCTGCTGAGTTTTCTGGCTGGGGGGGGGGGAGGGAGAAGTTTCTACATTTTTAAAGATCTTCTCCATTATTCCTTTGGAGAAATATATTCTGCCTTTTTAATATTCCCCAAAATATTTCTTTCTTTGGATTCTTCCCACAGTGGATATCTTTGATATGCAGAAACAGATTTGTTTCTGCAGTCCTGTGAATAAATCCCCCTCCATGTACGAAAGGGGAGCTGTCTGTCTTCCTTCAGCGGGCATTTCTTTCACTTTGTCCACTTAATAGCACTTAAGACTTAAACTTATATACCACTTCACAGTGCTTTGCAGCCCTCTCTAAGCGGTTTACAGAGTTAGCATATTGCCCCCAACAATCTGTATCCTCATTTTACTGACCTCAGAAGAATGGAAGGCTGAGTCAACCTTATGCTGGCCAGGATCGAACTTCTGGAGTGAGCATTGAATTAACCTGCATCTTTGGAAGGATGGAAGGATGAGCCAATCTCAAGCTGATCAAGACCGAATCTCTCATAAAATTTAAGCTATTGAGGAAAAAAGCAGGAGGATGGAGATGGAGGAGGAGGAGGAGGAGGAGGAGGAGGAGGAGGAGGAGAAAGTTATCCAATCTTTTCTTAAAAAGTTCCAGTATTGGAGCACCTACAACTTCTGGAGGCAGGTCATTCCAGTATTAATTGTTCTCACTGGCAGGAAATTTCCTTAGTTCTAGGTTGCTTCTCTCCTTGATTAGTTTCCATCCGTTGCTTCTTGTCCTGCCTTCAGGTGCTTTGGAGATTAGCTTGACTCCCTCTTCTTTATTGCAGCCCCTCAAATATTGGAACATGTCACCTGTTGTGTCCTGAGCCTGCAGAAGTCCCGGGCAATTGCAAAAGCTGCCCGGGACCAGACTGAGCGGCGCCGGCCTTGCGCACATGCGCAAGGCGGGAAAAGACTGCCTGCCATTGGTTGGAATTGCCCGGGGATCCGGGGGTATAAATAAAGGCCTGCGTGCCTCTGCTCTTGTTGGTTGTTAGCTGTAAGAGAGAGAGAATAAAGCTCTGTTAGCAACATGCATTGCCTCCTTCGCCATTATTCTCCAGACTTAACATCACCCCTAGTCCTTCTTTTCATTAAACTAGACATACCCAATTTCTGCAACCATTCTTCATGTTTTAGCCTCCAGTCCCCTAATCATCTTTGTTGTTCTTCTCTGCACTCTTTCTAGGGCTTAGAAAGTTTCTAGAAAGAGCTAAGAAATTTAATTTAAAAAGATAATGTATGAATCACTGTATAGATATTATGGAAGTAAGGATGGTTTGCAAAGATCAAAAGATACAGAAAGATAGAGTGAACTATTGATATAAATTGGTTTTAGCTGCTTCTCTTCATCTCATGCCTTTAATCTCTTTGCCCCACTATTTCTTCCTTCTTTTCAACACACTGCATAATGTCACCAACTCCCAAATATAATAACTTGATGAATATGTATGTAGGCAAAAAAAAAAATAGAATTGACAATGTTTAGGGTACAGATTGGAAAAGCAGCTGACATAGGCAAAAAGGAAGAAAGAGGGAAGGAGAGCTGGGGAAATGAATCCATTCAATCATATTTTAAATAAATGTATTTGTATTACAGCAAGATCAGAAAGGTCCCACTTCCTTATGCTCACATGTGTTGTGAAGCAGATATAAAAGAAGACACAAAAGGGTGTCTGAGATTATCCACGGGCAAATATAATTTGCAAGCCGATGTCACGCAATGGCTGATAATACTAGCGTCATTAATTTGCAACACTGAGATATATCAAAGTTATAATTAGGCAGTTCGGGGAGAAATTATTTTAGCTGGCATTTTAATTTCTTGATATTGCTCTTCTGAAGCCAATATGTGAATGGAAATGCCTCTCTCTTTCAAAATTGCACATATTCAACTGATGCAGTTCAGTACTCCAATTTTTTAAAAGTGTACCATGCAAT
>NW_015396556.1:0-8150 GCF_001527695.2 Protobothrops mucrosquamatus
AACTGTTTCAGAGATAGTTCTTCCTTACATGTCATAGCAATAATTACAGAGCTGGAAGTTATTAATCAACCCCCTATCCCATGGAAGAAAATAAAAATATTATAGTCTTTCATAATAAAGTAGCTTCTATTATGCTGGAAGCACTTTTAATCCTAAAGTTTTATGATATAGATTCTACATGGATACTTTGATAGGTATATATGATAGATACACAAAATACCTATCCTGATATTTTCCTGCAATGCATGTATGAACAGGAGAAAGAACATGTCACGTGCATGCAAGCCCTTGCCTTAATGCATGTATACACACACACACACACACACATAAATTGCTGATCACTGCATTTTTATTAATAAAGCATTTGCAAACTTTTTCCAAATATGCTCCTGTCAAATGTTGAAGTACATATCAAATTCAGAAAAACTGCCTTATCCTAGGATCGTGATTGATCCAAGATATAAAATCCAAGATATAAAAGAGCACAGGATCATTGGGCATTCATTTCAAACATAAGGCATGGTCAATGGGGAATATATATCTACAATTTCTAGCCACATGGTATTCCATAAAAATATTTTTTAAATTTTAAAAATATTTTTAATTTTAATAGCTGTTTTAATAAAAGTAATGCTGCACCCAAAAGAATGGGGGAATCTTTATTATGTCCTTGCATTTTTTTATAATATGCTTGGTTATTTTTTTTCTTTGAGGATAATTAAGAAAAAGTATATTAACTTAGGAAGATAGTCAGCCAGACATAAAGACAGGATAAATCTGTAATTTTTCTCCTTGATTTTCAGTGAAACATTTCTAGACAGACACCCTCTGTGTACTGAAAAGATAGAGAGATAAATGCTGGAAATAAAGCAATTTTGTTGGTTCCTGTGCAGGGAACAGCATGTACAACAGAATGCTGAACAAATAGTGCTGTTGGATTTCAAAATGCAACTTATTTGTTGAAAGCAATCAGACAGAAGAGTAAAAAAAGGAAAATCTTTGAATCAAGCTATCACTCCTGGTGATTCCATAGAAATGTTCATGTTATTATTATTGTTTTTTAAAATAATTTGGAAGAGACTTGCTATTGCATTCTTCCATTTTTGACCTCAAGGAAGGTCACCAAGATCAGCAACTGAGATCTGAAGGGAAGATACAGTCTTGATATAATCATTGTTTTCCAATCTCAATTTATAAGATTAAAGAGAAAGAAAACAATACAGCAACCCAGGTGACAGTGAGCTTATTCTTATGATGTCAGTGCTTCTGATATAAGGTATCCTTGCTGTCCTCCATACTGACAGTCACATGGAAAGGTACTTTGCAGTAAATCTACATTTGGATGAATCTATTTTTTTAATTAAATGGTATAAAAGTTGTTGTGTTCTGCCCTACATTGGGGCAGTTTGAACTACATTAGTTTGAACTACACTAGTTCAAACAGAATAGAATACCAAAATTACTGAAGAAATCTTAAATTTATTCTAGTCAGGTCAGACAGGTTTCTGGAATCTCAATCCGGATTTTTTTTACAGGCTGCTACAAATTAAGATTATAGGGAAAGACACAAATTTCCAGAATCTAGAATTATGCCTCGCACAGAACATTGCTGAACAATCTGGCAATCAATATTTCCAACCATAAATAATATTGATGCCAAGTTTTCATGTGAGAAATTTTGGCTCAGAGGAGATATATAATTGACATTTACTTTTGAGTCAAAAATTCTAATGGAAAAAAACTAATCTCACAATCAAAGATAATTAAATGGTGGAATCAGACAAATTTAAGAGGCAAATCTTATGGGGCATTATGGTGTCAGTGCTCTCTATTTTTTGAGCTTTATATTTCAGTTGTTAACTTTCATCCTCCCTCTCCTCCCCAATGCCAACTAGGAAAAACTGTAGTTTGTAGAGACATGGCAACTTTCACTGACAATTGCACAAAAAGCCATTTACCACCTCATAATGATGTAGTATCTGAACCTTTCAGGAGGAAAATTGGTTCTCAGCTGGTGGCTGCTGAGATGAGCTCTATAACTTCTGAAAAGCTAAAAGAACCAAAATTGTGGGAAAAAATTCAAGAAAGAATTGAAATATGCAGCTTCACTAGTGATAGTTCCCTGTTCTCATTATATTTGTTCCTTTTCTTTAAATTAACAATAGTTCCCTTCTCAAGTCTGCCATTTCTGTATTGTGTGGAAAACCTGACTAAGAAGCCTAAAAATTCCATCTCATCCAGACAGTAGAAAAATATTGAAATCAAATGACTGTCCCACCATTTGTAGCAGAATTTTGTTTGTTTGTTTAGTTTGGTGATTTCTTTTTTGACATTGCTAGTTAAACTCTGGGAGTTGTTTAAATATTTGTCTGAGCCCATTGACTATCTTACGCTGGCATCAAGAGAAAACAAATTTCTTCCTAAACTTACATTCCAGGCATTCCATTCAAGACTTTCCCCTTTTTTCTACCAGTTTAATAATTGCCGCCTAAATAGCTCAATTATCGTTACGTGTTTGCTTGATGTTTTATCTTACTTTTATTTCATAGTACATAGACTGAAAACTGATACCTTAAAACTGTTCATGGCAAAGTCAAGTGAGATTATTCAAAACTCTGATAACTAATAATGCAGTTATTGCTTTGTTCTTTTGGTCCAGATCTGCCCTAAAACTTTGTTTTCACAAGAAAGGATCTAGAAATTATATAATTTTCTATGTAAACACTGACTAAAGTAGGGAATGAGATATTCATCTCTTCCCACTTCCTTTCCCAAAAAGAATAGAAAGGGCAAAAAAAGATACAAATTTATATTAAACCTTCTGTTATAATTTGTATAGACAAACATTTATAAATTATTGCTTTAATTTAAATGGAAATCAAACAGTTAGCATGGAAAGCTATGGTAAATTGAGGTTTGTTAATTTTGCTGTCCATGTGTTTAAAATTTGACCAGTGACTTCAAGTCCTATGGGTATCTTCTCTCTATATATATATTTTTGAGCTAAATTGTGAATGACAGCCTTTCAGATTAAACAATACCTTCAAAGTGATACGCCAAAGTAATATAGACACATACACATAAATACAAATATTCCAAGATTAATTAATTAATTAATTAATTAATTAATTAAACAATTAAATGTGTTTTATTATCCCTTTTTATTTGGTTATTTTATTATCAATCTCTGTAGTGACATACCAGCTAACTAACTAACTAACTAACTAACTAACTAACTAACTAACTAACTAACTAACTAACTAACTAACTAACTAACTAACTAGGTATTCAATAAGAGAGGCAACATGATGTATCTTAAGATGCTGGCTAAAAGTGAGAAAACCCCAATTCTGGTCTTTCTTGGGTGACCTTACTCCATCTCAATCCCAAATGAGCCTCAGGATCTGCTACAAATCAGCTGAAAAAAGAACCCTCATTGTATCATACATTTATAGCTTCAGTCATGAATTACAGGCAAAGTGCAAAACAAGCAAACCCTGCAACAAGGAAAACAAGTACTAAGAATAATAACAGCAACAACATTAGTATTCAGTCAAATGATCCAACAGCAAAACCGCTTATCCTAAAACTAGACTGTAAAAAACCTACTAAAAAACCTTTTTTTTCCTAAAAAGGCCATAAAGTTCAGGGTACTGGTAACCTAAGAATGCTTGGTTGAACAGGCAGATCTTCACACATCACATAAAACAAGGTGTGTGGGTGTGTGGGTGTGTGTGTGGGGGGGAGGAATAGCCATACTTTCTTTTCTATAGACTTTCATTATTGGGGCATTCTCAATATAAAAAATTCTACTCCTATGAATCAAAGCCATTGATAGGATCTGAAACCACACTTCTGCAGTTTGTTTTAGTGCATTTGTTAAGTAGAATGAAGGGGAACATTTTTCCTAATGGCTGGGATTTTCAGCAAATTAGGTCATATTAGAATCACATGTGCTGATTTGGTGCTCTTGATTTTCTCAATAAAATTGGGAGCAGTCTCTCAGTCTGCCTCAAAGCTTTTCCTTTTGTCATATAAAGTCTGCTGTCAGATTGAACCTTACAAAAACCCCTTAATTGGTAATGCAGCAGCTGGATATAGCATTTCCTCCCCACCCCCACCCCCCAGTACTAAGAAAAAAGGAACTGTCTCACTCTGGACATCAGAAAAAAATGATTAATAGATTTTTTTTTTCATCTTTGCCTACCAAATCCTTATGCTCAGGCCTAACACAGTGTTTGTTCTCTCATCAGTCATAACTGTTCACACAAGGGCTCAAGGGAGACAAAAGTGTTAAGTGTCCCTTACCAAGCTGTGAGAAGAAGCAAAACTACATGGGTTGCTTTCTGGTCTTCAGAAGCACCACATTAAATAAAGACAGCCAAACATATGGGCAAGTTAGAAGTAGATGTGTCTTTAAGATAGTTTTGTTGCATTAAACTTGGATTTCTTAAGCATTCCTTGCCAATTTTAAAAAGCACCGTGTAGTTCTGAATCTGTACAGCTGGAAGGAACTGTTCAAAAAAGAATCTCTTCTTGTTAGAAAATGTAATGTTGGAACTGCTTTCTTTCTCTCCTGAATATGGTTAGATGTAAGATTTCAAACCTTTATGTTATACCCTGTTAACCCATTATGTTGTTCTATGAGGTCACTTTGTGTGATTGCTTATCAAACGTCGCTCAGATGCTGTGCTTGTATGCCCATTTTGTTTTCTTTTTAAAAAGGCATATCAAAGTATTGATCCCAAAGGCATTTCCAAACCCTCTAAAAGATTATACAGGTATTTAAACTTCCTTCCCCTTATCAGTATTGTTCAGATTTAAAAAGCACAGCTTGATATCTGCATTAAATGTTCAAGATATATAGGAAGGTTTGGAAAATAAGCAGAAATATAAACTATTTCAACATAATCTGTAGCTATTAAAATTTGAAATCCTCAAATATTTTTTTCAGAAGAATACTTCATTTAAGCTGCGGACCACCTGGGAGGCAGAGTGACATAATCCTGAAATTATGGAAATAAATTTTACACATGAATACACTCTTCCACACTCCTTCTACTGGCTGGAAAGATACAATTTGATGAAACACACTACAGGGACTTCTTGACCTATGACCACAGATGGGACCAGAATTCTTGTTGCTAAGCAAAGCAGTTATTAAGTGATTCGTGCTTGATTTTATGAACTTTTTTGCCATGGTTGTTAAATGAACCATTAAGTAAACCATGCAGTCATTAAGAGAATCAAGCTTCTCCCACTGACTTTGCTTGTGGGAAGCCAGTTGGGAAGGTCACAAATGGGGAATCACATGACCCTGGGATGCTGCAATTGCTTTAACTACATGCTAGTTGCCAAGTACCTGAATTTTGATCAGGTGATCAGGAGATGCTGCAATGATCATAAGTGTGAGAATCAGTTGTGACTCACTTTTTTCAATGAGAATGTAACTTTGAATGGTCATTAAACAAGTGGCTGTGTAGCAAAGACTACCTACACCAGTGGTTCTCAACCTTTTTAATGCCGCGACCCCAACCGGTCATAAGTCGAGGACTAAACCAGTCGTAAGTCGAGGACTAAACCGGTCGTAAGTCGAGGACTACCCAACCGGTCGTAAGTCGAGGACTTTCCCTGCCCGGGAGCACCACGCATGCGTGGTTCCACCCCCTGCGCCGGCCGAGGCATAGCTGGCAAGCGGCAGACACGGAGCAGGCCGACCACCAGCTGGCCCAGCCCAAGGGAGGTAAGGCACCCGCCGGAAAAGGGGAAAAAAATGGCGGACAAAAAAAATGGTGGACAACAAAATGCTGGACAGCCTTGCTTGGCGACCCCCGTGAAATGGTTGATCGACCCCAAATGGGGTCCCGACCCACAGGTTGAGAACCACTACCTACACAGAATACTTTACTTATGCTGTTACATTTTTGGGAGTAGTTTAGAGCTCTTAAGTATATTTTAATTAAGCTCACCTTTTTGTTTGTATTAGATACAAATATTTATCCAAATTTACTGAAGTATTTTCGATGATTCCATTGGTTGCGATGATTATAGCAAATATATCAATTGTTAACTAATTATTAATGGTGTAATCCAGGGGTGTCAAACTCACAACATCACAAGACGTGTCGTGATGTATTTCCATTGCTGGCAATGGGGTGGGTGGGGTTTTGCCATGACGCATCCGGCCCGCGGGCTGGCAGTTTGACACCCCTGGCGCAATCTGTACTCCTTGAAAAAGGCATAAATTAAACCAGATTAGGTAACTATGCAAATGTAGATTCTTAAAATGTAATGCCAATTTCCAGATTTATGTAACAGTCTAGATATAATGCAAGATGGTCTTCAGCATTCATTTAAAAGTTAATTAGTACTCATACTAATTATGCTTACTTACTTTAAGCAGCCACTTGTCATTTATATAATTCCAGTAGCACAATTATTCATTCAACCTGTAAATTCTCTATTATTAATATAGAGCAAGTGGTGGTTGCACAACTTTGCACAGCTTTCTTTTTCGAGCATTTGCAGCCTTTCCTGGAACAGGAGTCCTTGCACTCAGTCATTCGAATCCTAGTCATCTTATGTTTGGACTATTGCAATGCACTCTACATGGGGCCACCCTTGAAAAGCATCTGGAAGCTACAGAGTGGCACAATGTACAGCAGTGCAGGCAGTTCTTGGGACCCCAAGTGTGGCCCATGTAACAACACTGCTCTGCAAGCTGCACTGGTTGCCGGTCTGCTTCTGGATGCAATTCAAAATGTTGGTCATCACCTTTACAGCCCTACATGCCATGGGTCAGTCTACTTGAGGAACCGTCTCACCCCAATAGGACTGGCACACCCCGCCCATGCTGGCAGATCCAATCAGCCAAGGAGTTTTGGCTGGCAGTATTCAGAAGAAAAGCTTTCTCTGTCGTGGCTCCTATCCTCTGAAACATCTTACCCCCTCAGGTGAGATTGGCTCCCATCCTCGTGATAAATGCCTTAAGACCTGGCTCTGCCAGATGGCTTGGGGACCCAATGCGGGACCTTCCAACCAACCACCATACTGGAGGTGGCTCACTAATTAAAATCTAACCCCACCTTCCTCTCCTCATGTGTCTGGTTCCCTTTTTTGCCATCTTGTATCCATGATTTTATCTGTTAATGTTTATCCAATCAATTACATTAGTCAGCCAATTCAGAAAGTCTATTAGATATTGGAAGAAATTGTGAGTAGACTATAGAATTTTGGAGATGAAGTAAGCTTTGTGCAGTTTAATTAGGAACAATTTCATCAGAGGTGTTTCTATTAAAGCAATAGAAACTTGCACCACTTGAATGTCTGCCTTTTCACATGGCTTCCCCACCCCAAACTGAACTTAAAGATCAATGCAAAGTATGAATACAGAGAAGCTTACTCTAAATCCATCACACCATAAGCTTGTGAACAAACATTTACAATACATAAAACACAGATATTACAATCTGATCTCAGGTGCCAGTTTCCTGATTTTCAAAGCATAACTCTAAATTGGAAATTATCTCATATTCTCATCATAAACAAAAATATGTTTTAAGTATGGTTTGTAAATAATACTAGATTACACTTATAGAATAAGTATAGAGTAAGTATAAGTGAAAACAGATAATGAGCAAGCATGATGGACAAGCTATTTTTTATGTTATTGATAGAAACATGATAGTCCCCTACAATCAATAACTTTAACTATTATAATTAACCCAGGCGGTCAAATGGTACTTGTTTTTGTTTTCTATTTTTGTAGCAAGTCAGAGAAAGAAAAGTCAGAATGAGCCTACTTACTTTTGTATGTAGACCAATGAGTGAGTTATTGGTGAAATTTAGTCTGTCAAGTGGCCAGCTTACATTTGAAATGGATGCTGGTTCAATTTTTGACAAGCCAGTGAGTACACTGTAGCAACATCAAGATTTCATCCTTTGTTATTCTCCAAGTATTTTGTTTCTTTATACAGAAGTCATCAAAGGTAAAGAAATTAAATCCCCACTGCTGTTGTTTCACTGAATGCATTTTGAGTCCTGCAGCATTCTGGAATTTAGAATTAATAATCTTTTGTTTCAGTTGGTTGACAGCTGGCTAACAAGGAGCAGATGGATTTTTTAAAAATATCAAACAAAAAGTTGGAGAA
>NW_015396557.1:0-3380 GCF_001527695.2 Protobothrops mucrosquamatus
GCATAGTGACATGGACAACTCCATAAGCTGTCTCTATATCATGCTCCTACAGAACGAAATGTCAATTTTGAGATTAAAGAGGAATAACCTCTACAGAGAAAACATGACATAGTCTCCAGTAAATAGCTCAAAAACTGAAAACACCTGGGAATAAAAAGGATATTATTAATCTGCAGGAAAAGCCTCCTAATCAGAAAACAATGATCCTAGAAATCATCTTTTTACAAAGTTCTCATCAAATTGTGAATTTTACATTTTAAGGACTGCTCAGAGAAAGGAATTTTATATAGAGGATGTTAAAACAAAAAAGGTTCATTTTTGTATTCTTTCAGTTTTCATTAAAGAAATGTGACAAGAATAGGGCATATGCCAGTGATGGTGAACCTTTTAGAGACCAAGAGCCCAAACTGCAACCCAAAACCCACTTATGCATCGTCGGGTGCCGGGTGGGTGTGGCCCATTGGCTGGGTGTGGCCAATTAGGGGTGTGTGGCCCAGTGGGTAGGCGTGGCTGCGGTGGTAACAGCAGACCGGGTGGGACTAAAAAGTTCAATCAATCAATTCCAACTTTGCAAGATCTTTTTTTCCCCCGCGAGAAGTTGAAATTGACTGACTGATTGAACCTTTTTTTTTTTTTTGCACATGGCAGCGGAGGACTAAAGCGAAAAGGTTTTATAAAACCCAGCTGAAGGCCTAGGACTGGGGCGACGGCGCGCGTGCCCACAGAGAGGGCTCTGAGTGCCGCCTCTGGCACCCGTGCCATAGGTTCGCCACCACTGGCATATGCGCTTTCCTAATGTATTCAAGTGTAATACATACACCCAGCAGGATTCACACATTTTTTCTATAGATTTAGTTCTTTCATGGGATCCATTCATTGATTGAGAAGAGGAAGGTACTAAGACATCTTACATGAAAATATATAGGTTTTCAGTTTGGGCTTTCTTATAAGAGTTATATTTGGGGGGGGGGGGGGAAGCAGCTATACATTGAAGTTTTTAGCTTGAATCCGAATCTGAAAAACTGAAAACAGGGTAGTAACATATAGTCCAACTGAAATTCAAAATGCTTTCAAATGTTGTAGGGCTCACTATAAACATTAAGCTGTTAAAAAAAAGGATAGAGAAAATATTACTGTAATGGGCATGCTTTGATGCTCTCTTTAGAGTATATTACAACTCTAACATGCTAAAGAATCTTCACAAAGAGTTTGTGCTTGTATTATAAAAAATAGATTATGCCAGACAAATTGATTATACTGAATCTCATTAACTCTGTTTTGTCCAACTTAGATCTAGCCTATATGCTACAATCACAAGAAATCTAAATGCTTTGTGTCTGAACAGAGCAACAACCACATAGAAGTCCTTCTCACCTACAGCAATTGTTAAGATTTGAAAAATTCTGACAAACAGGAGCAAGATTCCATCTAATACGTGGCTTTAGTCTTTTATAGATGTACATTTTCCTTAGATTCTGAATAAATAAGTCCAAATGCAAAACTATGTTGTGAAGTAAAAATCATGGTAAGCTAATTGCTCAAATATAAACCAGCACAGTAAATTAAATTATTCAAACTCACACAGAACAAAACTATTAATAGGACAGCAAGAGAGTCTATGCAGGCAATGCTGGTTTCTATGGTATTCTATATAAATAGATGAAAGTGTAAATCTAGAGTGATTACTTTGTGAAATGTAAGCCAATTATGTACACAATGACTCCAACAACTCAAGATGTGCCAAAGAGCAGAATCCAATCAGGATTTTTGTCTGAACTTATTCTAGCATGTGAATACAGAATGTTGTTCAACCAACAGAATGACTTTGCTTAGGCTCCATATTTTTTACATCCATTTTTAGATGGATTACTAGACAACCCATGACTATTGGATCATGATTTTCTTATGTAATAGAGATCTTTCCTTATATACACTTGCGAATCCCCGTGTACCTGCTTGACCCTTGACATACCTCCGTCATAGCCAACTAAATGATAAGCCCTGTTAATTTTATCATTCTCTTTTATATATATATATATCTGTTTTACACCACTGAGTTTTATTATTCACTGGTCTTTGTGAATAAAGATTTTTCTTTCTGACTGAAGAAGGGCAGAATATCGTAATGCTCATTCATCTTAAGAAGACCCATAGGACAATCTCTATTCTACACCTTCAAAAAAAACTATTAAGTGTATTAGCAGAAAAGATGTCAAAAGCAGGACAAGCCCCTCGGATTCCAAAACAACAACTAGTAATACTGGGATTACAAAATAAGGTGAAGAAGTGATTGTTCCCAACTACTGTAAACTATTTTATATTTCTTAATTAGGTCATCAAGCCTGAACAAATTTATGCATTATACTCATATACATTTCAGTGTGCCTTGTTTATCATGTAATTACGAAGATTCACTCTTTAGTAAAGTTTGACATTGTGCAAGGAAATACATTTCTTTATTCTGTATACCTTTGTCAAAAACTACCTATGGACATGCCCTTCATATCATTATCTTTTTAGGTAAGCAGTTGTACAAAATAGAGAAAAAGAATATCAAAAATTGTTATCCAAAAAGTAACTGAAAACACACTTTAGAATAATCATAACATAAACATCACAAAACACAATTCTTTAAGATCCAAATCAACAATATTTATTTGTTGAATTTGCTTTTCTCCAAAATCCATAAAGGTGTTAAATAAAACCTTTATTTATAAATAAAAGTTCCTAGGGGACCTCTAAAAGCTAAGTCAACTGGAGAGTCACTTGACCACTGCAAAACGCTCATAATATTGGATACAACTCACTTAAAAAACCATAGCAACAGAAATTCTGGTCCCAATTGTAAGTCGATGACTACTTGTGGCATAAATAAGTGTCCTTTCTTCTTTCCTAAATCATAGCACTATCCAAACTGGTAACAGGTATTATAATTAAAAAGAATGGTTCTTCCATTTTTATAAAAGGCAGTTTTTAAGCTTTTTAAACCTGATAAAATCAGACTCCAAATGTGATCTGAGGGGGGAATTTGATTTCAAAGATTAGGAGTTAGATAGGAAAAAAGTCCAAAATGTGATATGGCCATACTGAGGGAAAACAGCCTTAACAGAAATGTATATTTGCATCTGCGAAAGACTTTATACAACTGTAGCAATGTAACCATTTTGGTTCATGGGTTGATGGGAAAGCGGCGTTGTTCTTACCTGAACGCCTTTTCTCAGCAGAGTGGTGTAGAGTCCACAGAATGGGTTATTAATGCATTCCTGCCTAGCAGATAACTAAGGAAAAAAACTTCAGCCACGCCTCCCTCTGGGTGTGTCTTCCCCAGTTTTTGGCAAGGTCGAGGCGCAAAATGCAGACGCAAAGCTCCAAATGAGAGA
>NW_015396557.1:7038-15187 GCF_001527695.2 Protobothrops mucrosquamatus
AGTCAAAGTCCTGGAAGTTTCGAGCTGAATTCTGTCAATATAAGAATGGCCATTGATCAACAAACCATAAACTTAGCTTTTCACCTATTTGAAAAGCTTATTCCAACACCTCAGTTACAACTAAATTATAGTACAGAGCTGAAGCTTCCTGTATTAAATTGCAATAAAAAATGCAGAATAGTAACAATTCCCCCACCCCACCCCACCAGCCTTCTATCCTAGAAATCAATCTATTCCATATCATGATGGAAATGCCAGGATTTCTAACATCAAAATGCAGATTCTCAAGGAACAAATGCTTCCAAATTTTAAGATAATCTCTTGGCTATAAATTCAAGTTTTTATTTTCAATTGTATTTTGAAATACTCATCAAAATTATATAGGCTAAAAGTATGCATACATTACAACAATGGGACTACTGCTGAATGATGGCTGCTTTGCATGTAAAATGTTTCCAAGAATTATCATTGGAATGCTACCTTATAAGGCACCCCCCCCAAACCAGTACTGATCTGTGGCCCATTGGGAACGGGCCACGCAAATGGCAGATGAGCGTGTGTGGGATTTGGTTGTGCATGCGAAACCATCTCCTCCCTTTTGGCAGATACACTACATTTCACTCCAGATTTTGTTTAAAAAAAAAATCAATTATTCACAAACACAAAACTTAATATACATGGACATACCTCTTGAAGGTGTACTAATTTTAAATTTTTAGCTAAAGAAACGTCATCAAAGTTAAAGATAAAACAGTACTGTTGAAGTTAATTTAGCCTTCTAATTTGTTTACTTAGAAACATTCCTTCTATGCTGTCTATAGAGAGCAGTTAATTTAATCAACAGCTTAAAAACAAAACAAAATAAAGGCCTTTGTTTTGGGGTATCTATGTATCTGTAACTCTGCATAATGCAAAGTAGAAATCAACATTTTGTATAAATATATTCCAAGATTATTGCACAATATACTCTGTTTACCCTACCAACTGGAAGGTCATTAGAGCCAGTTAGTCAAGTGGTTAAGGCACTGGGCTAGAATGCGGGAGCCCCTCTAGGCATGAAAAAAATCATCTGGATGACTTTGAAACAGTCATTCTCTCTCACTCCAACCCACCACACAGGGTTGTTTTTGTGGGGAAAACAGCAGGAGGAAGATGTGTTGCATATGTTCACTCCCTTGAGATATTTGTGAAATAATAAAGGTGGGATACAAATACGTTTAAAAAGATAACTATGTGGGCAATAAAGCCCTGCAGCCTCCTGTCCACTTGAGTTTTTTCCCTTTAGCTTTGAAGATTTCACTAAAAATATGCCCGAACATTTATAAATATTTTTATAACAATTATTATGCCTTTGATGTTTTCAAGTAGACTTCAATCAACAAAAGCTTAACCATAATAGATCTGTTTGCTTTGAAATGCCACAAGACTATTTGAAATCAATATATATGGCACTTCAATGAGCAACAGCAAAGATTAAGAGCTTGCTCCATGAAACCTGAAACCTAGAAATTGTTTCAGCATTTTCCTATACTGTTGCTGTTGATATAGGTGCCTACTTGATTTAGCTGGGCAGCTGGGATAAGCTTAACTGCCTGAATAACCCACTGGGAATATACTGTACATTCTTTCTGTAAATTCCCAGCATTCTATACTCATCTGTCCCAGGATCATCACTACCACATTTAGGCAGCACAGCAGCAAGATTTGAAAGGGTCACTAAATAAATACATAGAACATATTAAAAATCTAGTCAAGAGGTAATGACTGTGATGAGGCCTTATTCCTTTTTACATGTTTATACTCGCAAAAGTGGTTGAAGCCACTATGACACCAAAGCTTTATTTGATCCAGGAACACCTATATGCATTTAGGTTAAATACAGCAAAAGAGGGGGAGCAAACGAGAAAGGTTTGGGAGAAGAATTGTCTTTCTGCATTAAATATTGAAACTTTCAAGACTTTTAAATGGACCTTTTCAGTGAATTAAATTCTACATCCAACAGGAGAAAACTGTAATATATATTCCTCCTACGCATAGTTAGCATATAGTACAAAACTGTTAGTTTTTTTCATGCTCAAACACAACTTTCTTTACCTTATTATTTAACAGAGGTTTAATTTCTGTTAACTGGACATCTTGCAATTCATCCATGTTTACTGAAATCAATGAGATTCACTGTTGAATAGCAAAGTACTCCTCCTAAAAGCAAAACAAACAAAAGGTTTACAATGCAGGAAATGATCCAAGATCAAAACAAATATTATAAACTATAGACTATGGATTCTCAAATAGTTAGAGGCTATGTTGAAGCCTCTAGAAAGAGTACCCTTTTCCTCTTTTCACAAAGATGAATGTATGTCTGGCTGAATCATAAACATCAAATGATATTTCTGGAAGAAGATGCTAAACATTTAAATCAGACAAATACTTAAGATATTCCATGCCTCATATTTTCTGTAAGACAGCATTATACAAAAATAGCAGTAGTGTAATGCAATTTAACTTTCTTATTATTCAAGGTTAAGTATTATGTATTTAGTAACAGCTAAGGGAGATAAAAAGAATAATTATATATGCATTCACTTATTTTATTGCTATGAAAATGTTTACAAGTTGAATTAAGGCCAACAAAGCTGAGATATTAAAAATTTTGCATTGTTAGTTTTTCCTCTACTGGATTTCATCCTTTGAACTAGGTCTAGTTTATATAAATTTAGGATTACAGCAGGAACATAAAATAAAAGCCCAAAAAACATCTTCAATATATTTTAATAAAGTTAATTTATTATTGACAAATTAAATTCACATTTTTTAAATTATTATTCAGTTTTAAAACTACAGTAGTAAAATTAGTAAATCAATTTTTGCTAGACACAAATATGTTGTTGATTCTTTTAGAAAGTTTTAAATTAGAAATAGGCAACATTCTAGATAGCTTGTCTGGTGTTAAATACCAGTGATACATTATCTAATAAAAGTTTTCTTTTAAATTGTAACTCAGTATAATTTTTAAGCTTTTCATCCACATATTCTCCCATTGTTCCAGCATCACATTATATACAAGTTCCATGCCCATTGGATCATACAATGTTTTACATGTTCATTTTCCAAATTCAATTTCAATAGCATTTTATAAGCCTTAGCAATAATATGTTCATCATTACCACACAATAATGTTTCAAATTCGTTTTTAACAAAATCAAACCTATAACTCTTTTTATCTAGTTTAATATTTCTTTCAGTTGTTGATATGTAAACCAATGACAGGCATAACCCTCTGATTCTAAATCTTTCCTTGATTTAAGAGTAGAGTCACCCGAGTTGAAGAGTATTATTTTAGCATTAGTCCACTAGTCCGGCTTTGCAACAATTTCTTTTAGTAAAAAAAAAAAAGCTTCCTGTGGGGACACCCTAAGAGGCAACTTTGTGGAAAATCTTGTTTTATATTTATTCCATACTTTTTAGTATGGCACGTCTAACAAAGTGATTATTAAAATCAACATTAACTTTCACTTTATCATACCAAAAATAACCATGCCATCCAAACCTTAATTCATGAACTTCTAAATCAAGTAGCCTCTTATTCTGGAAGTTCACCCACTCTTTTAACCAGGCCAGGCAACATGCATCAAAATACGATTTTAAATCTGGTAAACCCAAACCTCCTCTTTCCTTAGCATCTTGCAATAACTTATATCTAATTCTTGGTTTCTTCTTGGTTTTTGCCAAAATTCTATGTAGAACAAAGATTTTGAGATTACTCTTATGTACTCTAGATCAGGGGTCACCAACCTTTCTGGGTTGGCAGTCCAGTGGGAAAGGGAGGGACAGGCACCTTTATGTGCACATGCACACACATACAAATGTGGCTGTGTGCGCGTGAACGGGGCCGTGAGCATGCACGCTCCGCATATGGGGCTGCTAGCACGCCTAGTGCTGGCAAGAGGTTCGTGGCTCGCCTAGCACCAGCGAGAGCCTCATGGCTTGGCTAGCACCAGTGAGAGGCTTGCGACTCACGGCTCAGCTAATATGGGCAAGAGGCTCACAGCTCGGCTAGTGCTGGCAAGAGGCTCACAACTTGGCTAGCGCTGGCGCAAGAGCAGGGGGTGAGTGTGTGCACATGCACGCATGCACTGGCCAGCCACTTATGCGGCCAGATGGCCAAGTAGTGGGCCACGGCCCATAGGTTGGGGACCTCTGCTCTAGATAGCTGTTTTTTTGTGAGACAGCTGAAACTAACATTTTTCAGCTATTTCCAATCAGCTGTGAGTTGCAAGTTTCATCATGCCCTGATTATGCCCTGAGCCAATTATGCAGGTTTGCTAAAAGTTGGCTTTTAATCAAATCTCATCTTTTTAGTCACTTTAGAGATTTTAAAAAATTGTTTAATATTGAAAAAACCTTCAGAACCACAAGGTTAATAGTCATTAGGTGAGTCTTTTTCCAATTCATTTAAAAAGAAAATTACTTGTTTCCAGCTTTGTAAAAAAAAATAATCGATATGTAGCAAAAGGGCGATTATAGTGTTATTTTAGGAACGTCTTGAAAGTTTTGGATGAAATTGATTAAAGGACTTTGAAGTTAATTAGAAAGATAGTCTCACATAGGAAATCTGTCCTATAGTATTTGCATTTCAAACTGATAACAAGTCTTTGAATGTTGATCATTAAGAAGAGACCTGATGGCTACTTTAAAGGAAACTGATCTGTGATTCAAGAAATGCTTGAGCATTTGGAACCAAAAGTTATTATGAGAGAGGAACAAGTCCCTCTGAAGAAAAACAACACATATTTTTATTATGGTTAAATAAGTTGGTATTTCTGGTGGTGCTTAATGGTTATTTTGACAGGATAAATATTTTTGTTGGGGAAATGAACTGGGTTAATGGATTTTTATTTATCTATTTATTTTTGTCCACCTTTATTATTTTTACAAATAACATAACACATCTTCCTCCTATTTTCCCGATAACAACAATCTTGTGAGGTGGGTTGGACTGAGAGAGTGACTGGCCCAAGGTCACTCACCTGGTTTTTCATGGTGACTAAAACTCAAGAGTTCCTAGTTTTATAGCTTGGTGTCTTAATCCACTATACCAAACTGGCTGTTTTAGTCTGCAATATCTACATATTTTTGACATGTAAATAAGGAGCAATTATTTCTGATGTTTATATTTTTATAATGTTTGTTAATGGGATTAATTTTGATTATTAAAAAGAGGAATGAGGGAGATTTAGATTAAACGGAAAGGGAGATTATACACTTACATTGGTAGGTATTTTTGTTAGTAAGGGTGAAGGTTCGTTCTCCGAGCTTGTGGGTGAGTTTCCGAACATTTTGTTACCAGGCTAGTGGCGTTTTTGGGATTTTTGTTAGTTTTTACTGAACTTTTGCTGATTAATAAGGAGAGATAAACATTTAGAGATGATAGAAAATGCGGTGAGGTATGGGATGAAGATGTATTTGTTTGTATTTTAAGAGGCAGTGATAAGTTGTTAATGTTGGAATATACTTGTTGGGTTGAAGGGGGAAATAGGGAAGGGGGAAGCTTTACTTACAACTTCCCTTTTTTCTTTTTCCAGGGGATTTGTTTCTACACCTTTTAATAATTATTTTTCCTTTTTAAAAATATATTTTGTATTAGGTTTTTGTATTCGTTTTATCTGTTTAATATAATTCTTAATAAATGTATTGAAAAAAGAATGTCTGATATCTCTTTTTTCATATAAGGCTCTAATCTGTGTTGGATCATTGTAATCATGATTTTGCTAGCAGGTGAAATAAGGATATTGTACAGTAGTTTGCATACTCTTATTTTTTGAAATTAGAATTTATTTATTTATTTATTTAATTTTTATCCCGCCCTTCTCCTTACGGACTCAGGGCGGCTGACAGCCTTGTAAAACAGATACAACGATAAAAATACCCAATTTAAAACCTAATTAAAATGAAATATTTGCTGTGGCCTATGTCAATTAAAATTACTCTTAAAACCCCACTAAAAATTCCCCTAGGCCAATCCCGCTTGTTGGAAGAGCCATGTCTTAAGAATGTAGACTTTCAAATCTGTTGGCCACTGTGATGTTCTCTAGATTTCCTGGCACAGGTTGGTTAGAACCTTTATTGATTCTTCTGTTACTTGCCACATCTTGGGGGGTATTCCATCAGTTTCTGTAGACTTCCAAGTCATGACTGGAGTGCTGATCTAATTTCATCTTCTAGTAAAGGAATTTCTTCTAAAGTATATTTTTTCTATCTCTGCTGTCCCATGTGTTTGCTTGCTTGCTTTAGATGGGCAGCTGGTTTGACCTCCATGCCTTGAGTGATCTGGCTGGAAACGTATACATTTGACTTCTTTGCTCATCCCTCCCAGGAACACTGCTTCCCCCACCACAATGAAACAGCACAGCAGGAATCGGGCCAGTATCCAGCTTTGCTCATTAAAACTCATTACTGCCTGATTTATCTAAAGTATTATCTATCACTATTTTTTGTGAGGGCACCTTTTACAGCTCTGTCTCTTGATAATAAATGCCCAGGACAGCCCTATTTCATAAATGAACCCTTCTGTATATACTTTTCCCCTCCCCATCCTATTTTTAAATGTTTGTGTTAATTAGATTCCCTTGTCTCTAACTCATTTCTTTATGACTTTAATATCACAAAGCTAACAGCTGGCATAATTCAAGAAATAAGTTACCCATATGATGCTAAAAAGAGCAGTATCCAAAGAGCTTCAGGTTTTGTTCACCATAACTGGTAAATATAGTTGACTGTTGTTTCCAAGGCAACTGTATGTGCTCTCTTTGCAAATGCAGGAGAAGCCCAGCATCAGGCTGACTGACGAGGTCTCTTGTCCAACTATTCCTTTTTCTAGGACTGATATTTGGCATCTTAAATCTCCAACACTGAGCAGGCAAATAAAAAGTATTAAAAATAGAATGAGACTGGAGGAAGTCTTTAGCGTGGGGCTTTCAAGTTAGATTTTACCCATCTAGCCCAGTAAGTCTGGATCATAATATTTTTTCCTGGACTGGTGAATTTATCTGAAATATGACATAGAGTTGTAGGCGTTCTCAGAAAATGGTTATTTTACCATGTGGGGAGTTTACTTATTCATAAAATGGTTGCCAAAATGAGCTATTAAAAAGGAGGCGAATTGATGAAGCCATTGCATTCTATCCATATTGCTTTCTAAAAGGTTACCATGCCTTGGCTCCTAAAGTCAAGATGACACTAAATAGTTGCAAAGAGATTCAATAAACTCTAGCTTGTTGCTGCTATCTAATGAGCATCTGGGTTTTGCAACTCAGACATAGAAATTTTATTTGCCTGCCCTTCTTGCTTAACAGATGGGTACAGTAGGTCACAGCACTAACCATTTTATCCTCTTGGAATGCCAATGGGCCTGTATATAGCCTAGAGGTATTTTTAACAATGAAATGCATTGTTTTGCAGCATGCCAGCTTTTTTCAATCAATCGTTATATTTAATTAATTCTTCCATGCTGGGAAGGGTGAAGAAGCAAGTTTTCAACAGGCACCTAAAAGTAGGTCTTTCCCAAAGTACAGGAGAACACATTCCAAAATATGGGTGCTGCCAGAGGGAAAAGCCACCTGCAAGCAGCCACCAGGATTCAGCAGCATTCAGTACATATTGTAGCACCTAACTTGATGATTTCAATAAGTAATCAAGTCAATAATACAAAGACAGTTATCCTGGTTTTCAGATGTTTAGAGCTTTATATCCAAAATTCTGAATCTGGCTTCATAACAAATTGATATCCAGTGCAATTCCTTCAACAAATGGGTAACATGACTGAGTACCTCACTCAGTAACCTGGTTTCTACATTCTGTACCACCTTGCATTTTCAAGAATAGCCACAAACAGAATATACTGCATAATCTCCATATGAAGTTACCAGCAAATGGACTACTGTTGTCAGGCCAAATCCAAAGATGACACAGCAAAATCCATTTGAGTACAAGCATTTATTTGCTTATATCTAATGGATAAAATCTTAAACTATAGCTATTCTAACCTACTAGATATATCCTGAGAGATTCTACAGTGTGGCTACCCTGAATTCACTCCCCTCTCCAGTTTAGGACTGCTCAGTCTCTTAATCTGGGCCTCTCTCTAGGAAAC